>NC_060275.1:83439344-83607384 GCF_021613505.1 Equus quagga
TTCATTGCTTGTCACCCTTTACAGTCCTAAGTACAAGTCTGGCTATTTCAAATATACCCACCATACATTCATTATGTTCTAATTTCCAGGCTCCACACTCGGAATTTATAAAAATGTAAAGTTTAATGAGACATTATGCCCACCCACAGGAGCTTAGAATCTACTGTAGGAAACTTAGATAAAGATAAATGTCAAGGGGGACATTGTGGTATAGGGCCCCTTCCTATGTGTACATCATGGCATTTGATCTCATGATAAAAACCTCCCTGTGAGGGAGGTTGTTTCTCAATGGAGCAGGATGAAGCCCAGAACCCGAAGCCACACAAACAGTAAATGATAACGTGAGGGCTACCGTCTAGGTCCTCTGGCTCCAGGTCCAAGATTTTCAGCTAAAACTAGATGCCTAATCGAGAGACTACAACACAGTCAGAAAATTGAGCACACATCGTTGAACTATTAAGGGTCAGACACTAAGTTGCTGGAGATACTGTGGTTGGTTTGTTTGGGTTCTCCCAAAAGAAGATCCCAAGATAAGGAATTGGTTGCAGGTAGTTCATTTAGTAGATGACCACAGGAAGCACAAGTGACAAAGGAAAGGGAAGTGACACAGGGAACATAGGAAAACCTATAAGGAAGCAAATGGGGCTCAGTTCTGCTGGAGACACTGAGAAATCCTAAGAAACTTTGAGGCACGGATGGGGAACATTTGAACATCACCTCTCATCTGCCATTAGCTGAGGATTGTAGGGGAGAAGCAATATCCCCTGCCACTTGTTCTTAGTTGCCCTCAGGCAGGGAAGTAAAGAGAAGCAGGCACACGAAGTGGGAAGATGTCAGCTGGCCAGGAAACTGTCCCCCACAGCTGCAGATGAACTCAGAGGCTTGCAGAGAAGATATGAGGCAGCCATGAACAGCATCTGCTACAATGATGAATAAGACAAACATGCTCAAACACAGGCTTTGCTTTCTTGGAACTGACATTCCTAGAGAAGTTTACAACAATGTGTAATGGGAGCACAGGGAAAGGAGAGAATAATCCAGATGTTCTGTAGTGTTGATGCTAAGCATGAGCTTTGCCACCCTCCATCCTCACCATCAGACACAGGACATACAGATACGCTGCTTTACAACATTTCTAAGAAGAATTTGAATGCTTCATGTTCGTATATCAAAGACACATTTGCTTTAGCACGCAAGTACTAATGATTCCAGAAGTAAATGTGCGGATCCACTCTGAGGATGCTCATAGAGTATTCTAGCTGGAAGAAGTTTCAGAAATAATCTTAGTCCAGTGTTTTCATTTAATACAAAACAAAAAAGACCTGAAGACGTCAAGTGAACTGCCCCAAGTGGCAGAAACTTTAAGTAGACTGATCAGCATTCTATCCAAGTAGGTCAATAAATTTAAATTATTGAGATTTGTAAATTTGGGTTTCAGGTTTTGGTGTAATGGAAGGTGAATGACAACTGAAGAGTCATCAAATTTTTTTAGTTCGTTAGTTTTAGAAACACTTGAAGAAATTCTGCATAATACACATATACTAGATTATTTCAATGATGAAACTAGGGCTCAGAGAGGTTAAGTGTTATTTTGTAACTCCCACAGCTATTAAGTGGTATTGCCATGGGTTTCATCTAATCTTTCAATGACTACATTAGAGTTCTTTCATTGTGGCGTCTGTTACCTCAAAAGAACATGGTGGCCTATCAGCCATGAGTAAGAAAAATGATTGACTATGAATCTTATATTGTGATAGTATTCTGTGGGATGGAATTCGGGAATTGGGAGTGTCCTATAGAACAATTTTCCCAGTGGGGTCACGTACTGTATAATGATGTTTCCGTCAATGATGGACCACGTATAAGACAGTGGTCCCTTAAGATTATAATGGAGCTGAAAAATTCCTATTGCTTAGTGACATTGTAGCCATCTTTAAAACATCTTAGCACAACACATTACTCCGATGTTTGTGGCGATGCTGGTGTAAACAAACCTCCTGTGCTGCCAGTCATATAAACATATAGCGCATATAATAATGTACAGTTCATAAAACTTGATAATGATGGTAAACGACTATGTTACTGGTTTATGTATTCACTATAATATACTTTTTATTGTTACTTTAGAATGTACTCATTCTACTTTTTAAAAAGAAGTTTACTGTGAAACAGTATGCCGTGTTATGCCAACAGCAGCCTCATACATCTTACGTTTACTGTATCTCTTGATTGCATCATTTTCTCTAGTGCATGATTTAAGTACACTATGATGTTGACACAATGACGAAATCACCTAAGGATGCATTTCTCAGGACACATTCCCATCGTTAAGTGATGTGTGACTGTATATGATGCATGTAGGCTAACCGTATCAAGATTGCTGGCAATGGGGCATGGTGAGCCATGTTTTTATCAAGTGCCGCCCGGGTGATTCTAATGCACACACTGAAGTTGGACAGCCATTGTTATAGAAATCAATTTGTTTAGTGTTATTGAAAGAAGAGTTAAATCAATTCAGGTGATAGATAATGGACACACTACTGTAGGCATAATAGAAGTGCTTTACTGAGTGTGAACATCTTAATGAAGTTACTAAAACGTTTGCATAGGATAGAGAGAAAAATTAGTGGGAAACAATGTGTTCATAGTTGTAACAGCTCATTCAAGTCCTCTTCTCTTCTGGCATGGTGAGTGCTGGCTTGACTTCCCACTGTCAATGACTAACGGGTGTGGGGTATAACTCAGGTTATAAAGTTGGATAACTTTGAGATATGCTTTCTACACTGACTTTTAGATTTTCTCCAGCTGACTAAAGTGGGGGTTGGCTTCAAACTAACCCATATTGTTTGCCTTCCTTTCTTTCACTTCCATCATTCCCTAACTTCCAAATAAACCACTTGCAGGATTTCTCTTAAAATATCTGAGATTAAAAAAAAAAAGCATATTTTTAATACTCATATAAAGGGAATCCATGAACAAGGCTAATTTTTAATTTAATTTGGAAAATGCTTCTTACATTTGACATATATGGTATCATGTTTTCCATCAATTTCTATTTAATTAGTCATCTGGAGACACATAGTAATGAATCCTTCTCTCTCTGTGACAAGCAATCTTCTTAATATAATAAAAATTTTATCCAAATTTTCTTCTCCATATTGAAAAATTCTAATTTCTTTTATTTATATATATATATATATTTCAAATTCCTATCTTGTGGTTCTTTCATAAGGAGTCATGTCATGGATGTCTGTGCTTCAGGTCCACTTTGAAATCTCAGAAGAAATTCAATCAATCTGACTCTATACGGATCTGCCAAAACAAAACATAGATGGGGAAATGGTGGGATTTTTAATCACATTAGCCAGATGATTTGATACTAAAATAATGGAGTTCTTGGATTTGATGAGATATTAATATGACTTTATGAGATTTATCTCATATCTCCAAAAATGTTCCTTCTATCATGTCAAAAATACAAACATATGAAATAGACTCTCACATACAACCACACACACACACAGAATGACAAAGGATCACATAATCTTGGAAATATAAATAGCACATTATTGCTGATTAAGTCTAATTTTAGGTGTTTTGTCTGGGCTTTGAATTTTAACTGCAACAATGTAGCCAAAATACATTTGGATTCAATTTTGTAATTTCTTGTCTTGATAATTAGCAGTAAGATTTCGAATTCCTATTTAAAAATCAGGATTGGGAATGCCCAAGCCTCAATTGTGTATGCAAATTCCACACATTTTCGTACTGCGTGGAATAACTACATATGCAAACAGGTAATTTGACAGTCAATGATTCATTTGCACGTGCAAACCCACAATTTTAACATACAGATGCTGGTTGGTACATGTAAATAATATTCCATGTGGACTCTATTTGCCCAGTCTTTTCTCTTTTTAAAGAAATCAGTCTCTGAAATAGTTCTTTTTCTTTTTCATTTCAGAAAATCTGTTAATATTCCAGGAATATTTGGGTAAAAAAATATTTTAAAATTTTAAACATATTTGAAAGAAATACTCTTTGCTCATTTGATCTTCTGGAAAACAAAATTTGGTCATTTCAGTACCAAACTTATCAGCTATACTGTATATATTCAATGTGATGCCCGTACATGTTTGATTAGAAATATAAAATCATGATGCAGCTGATTCTGTACTTATCATCTGACCACTTTTCAACCTGAAATAACATAAAAGCTTTTTTCTTCAAAAGACTAATATTTAAAGGGTGTTGATTTATGTAAATCAATAATTTATCAACTTGCCCTCTTTCCTTGCTGCCAGCCAGATGCTTCTCGCTTTGCTCGGCCAGACAATGTCAGCTGCAACACATAATGGCCTCTGCTTCATGTAGAAATAAGAGCATAAATATTTTAAAAATCCTGCTACAGGAAGTAAGGAGGGTTGGGGTGGGGTGAGAGATTTTACTGGTTTATTGTGAGAGGAGAACAAGTCTACATATTTTATGGGTTGGTTTTATCAGGAGTGGAGGCAGGGACATCTCTTAGCCTGATTTTTATCTCCTAACAAGGCTGACAGACCAAAGTCTTTTCATAGCAATTTGTTGAAGACATCTGGTGAAGCTTTCTAGGGGATGAACACACTGCAGAGTGTTCCTCTGGTATCAGTTGGCATGGCAACCAGTAAAAGACTATTCAACATCAGTAGGTTTCAAAAATGTTGAGGCCTAGTTGAAAATCCATTTGGGCTCCTACCTGCAAAATTCTTTTGAAAATGCACTAAATCTTTTCTTAGGGCTCTAGAGACTGAACCAATATGCACAACTGTGGCACCTTCAATCTTAAATAATTTTCAAAAGATGGGATTAATGACTCCAGTCACCAGAGGTATTACAGAAGATCTGGAATTACCGGCACTGTGCTGGAGAGGATATTAGTAAAAATATGGTTGTTGTTTCTTTTGTGTCTTATTATGAAGGAAACAAAAGTGTTATTTTCAAATTTCTGTAAATTCTAAGTTAATAGTATCAAAGGTATGAAAGAAAATCCTCATAGGTTATTTTTAAAATCAAATATTTTTATCCTAAAGAACTAAATATGTTTTCTTAATGCTGAAAGTAAATAATTTAAAGTATTTATGCTCTCAGAACCTTTTAAAACAGAGGGTTTTTTTAAAAAAAATTTACTATTTTATGCTAGAAAAATTGAGTTCAAGGACACTTTTTATATTGTTATAAACCAGTACAAGCAATGCTTTACTGTGAATTAAATTATAACATTTGAAAATCAGATAAATACTAATAAAGTCTTTGCTCGTATACACATAGTTTTTAGAAATTATAACTAAGCTAATGTAACATTAAGTAAAATAAAAAGTTCCCTAGTTATTTCATCCAAAATTCTTGTTGTATTTCACTGTAGATTTACACCTAGGATTTTAAAATGAAATGAAGAAAAAAGATTAAAGAAATTATCAAAAACATGCATTAAAATATATAAGAGGAGAAAAATAAATCACAACATGCCACATTGTTGTCCCAACCCTGAGCTAGAATTTAAATATTTCATTTAAATTATCCATTCAAAAGAGGGTAGTCATCAAAATTAATTTTGAAATAAAAGGATGTTAATTAAAATTCAGTTAATAAGGTTGTTCTTCAATGATTGGTTTCCGATGGCCTACAAAACTTGTGCACTGGAGCCCAATAACAACCACCGCTACCATCACTGCAATACTTAGAATAGATCTTTATCAATGCCATGTAATACTGGTGCCATTCTCTCCCCCACCTCAGAGAATGTGTGAGAATTAATGAGATGACCCAGAAAGCTCAATGAGTCATTTAAAATCATGCTATGAGGCATATCAAAGAGGAATTTATTTGTATAATGTATGAGTAATCATAGTCACACTGTATTACATTCTATTGCCTCAGAGTCAATGAATATATTTGCAAGTGACTATTCAGTTTGCAGTAGGGAGCGAGAAGCTGAAAGATCTGGATATTTGTCCTGGTTCTAACCCTGATCTTCTGAATGACAGAGGACTCCTTTCTCCTTCCAATCTCTTAAATTCCCTCTCAAGAGACTGGGGAAAAGAAGGCTGCCCTTGCTTCTCCCATAAAATTGTGGTAAAGAAGGTAATTTTTGTATGGCAGGGTTTTGAAAAGCATAGAGCTCTAAAGCATAAATTGTCACTGTTGCTAATAAAGTAAGGCATGCATAATATTGAAATTTCTGGATAAAAATATTTAACATAATCAAATAATACTCTTAAATTTCCAAGGCATTTAGAAATTCAGTACTTTCATAGCTTCCTCAGTGAGCACTGAATAGCAACTTTTACTCCTGGGTCTAGAAGCAAGGATGTTTCCTCAGCTCTCTCTCTCTCTGTCTCTTTCTCTGTCTCTCTCTCTCTCTTTCTCCTTCTCTCTCCAAGTCCATTGTACGGGGCCCCTTGCTTTATAATGAGCAGTGCACAGTGCCAATATATTATTCAATACAAATGGGGAAACTGAGTCTGAGTGAGGTTAAGTAATTAATCCAAAATCATAATGGTCATAAAAGGATTTAAACCAGGTTCTATCTCCAATCTTGCATACAGTGGGTAAATCAGAAGAGCCAGAGAAGGATCTTTGCCTTTATATTTATTCAAATAAACAATGACTGCTGTCTATGGGTCAACGAATAATTTATGGGTGAAAGTCATAAGGAGGACTCTATTCTGACTTCCTGCTCAGTCCCCCAAACTGACTATACAAAGCAAGTGTTAACAGCTCCCAAAATTCCAGACCACTCTTCAGGCATTTAGAGATGACAGGCACTGCCGCTAGAAAGACTACACAACTCTCAAGGTAATTTTACATGGCTGAGCGGAGGTTGGTCTGAGCCTGCATCTTCTGGTGTGAATACTTAAACCAACAAACACTGGCAATAATGACACACAAGGGGCTGGCCCCGTGGCCGAGTGGTTAAGTTCTCGCGCTCCGCTGCAGGCGGCCCAGTGTTTCGTCAGTTCGAATCCTGGGCGCGGACATGGCACTGCTCGTCAGACCACGCTGAGGCAGCGTCCCACATGCCACAACTAGAAGAACCCACAACAAAGAATACACGGCTGTGTACCGGGGGGCTTTGGGGAGAAAAAGGAAAAAATAAAATCTTTAAAAAATAAAAAAAAAAAAATAATAATGACACACAAAGCTTGGATTCTTCTGCTCTGCCCCAATTCTCAGTGGCCAGCACTTGGTAAGCGTACTTCCCCTCCCCTCCAGCAGATGCATTCTCCAATCTCCTGACACAGGACGTTCAGGTTGTTGGATTGAGGGACAAAGGATAGGAAGAAATAGACAATCAGCATGACGTATGAGCTGAATTTAAATGGACTAAAATAAATGTTTAATTAGAACATATGTTGAACACATGGCCCTAGGGAACTGACATCTGTGCTTCACGTCTTGCTAAACTTGTTTCATATAGTACTGCCATGACTGAGTCGATCGCCAAGGTGGAGAAGTTCCAAAGCCAAGGGGCTTCAGCTGAACCTTCTTTTAATCTATTCCAGGATGCCAGAAACATCCTGTTGCAAAACCCCAGGTATAGCTCATCAATGAAAGTTCAAATGGAAGAGAAATATATAACACAGCTTGGTATCTATTCCATTACATGCTGAGCCCTCAGATGTATTGTTCCATCATGGCTTCAACCACCATGTGCACAGGACTGCCTCATGCTCCAAACCCAGACCTGAAGATTTATCTTCCACCCAAATCTGCTGCCCACTCCTCCTCCTATAATCTTTATTCTGGAAAATAGCAACATCATCTACTCAGTGTTTAGTAATTTACCACCCAAAAATGCATATAGCCCGTTCAGGTAAAAGATGGACAGACGAGGACAAAAGTCAGCATGAGTCAAAAGCACACCAATAAGGGGCCAGCCCGGTGGTGCAGTGTGTAAGTTCACATGTTCCACTTTGGCGGCCCCAGGTTCACTGGTTCGGATCCAAGGTGTGGACCTACACACCACTTGTCAAACCACGCTGTGGCCGGTATCCCACATATAAAGGAGAGGAAGATGGGCACAGATGTTAGCTCAGGGCCAGTCTTCCTCAGCAAAAAGAGGAGGATTCGTGGCAGATATTAGCTCAGGGCTAATCTTCCTCAACAAATAAAATAAAATAACCAAAAAAATAAAAATAAATAAATTTTAAAAAGCACAGCAATAGATCACCAAATTGTAAAAAGGAGGGATATTGTGTTATGATAGTCTCAGGGTGAGTCAGAGATTGGCCCCCCGAAAGTTGTATGATGACAAGGGTCATATAAGAAAATGGTAGTTCCCTAGGTGGCCATGTGAACAGGGATGGAGTACCTAATTTAGGAGAGGATTTGGGGAGGCTGCGGCTGGGCACACCAGCAAAGAGTGCCCACCAGATATGTGGAAACATGGAGAGAGCACATGCACTGCCTATGAGGGGCATAATGAGACACAGCACAAAACCAAGCTTTGGGATGTCTTGAATGTCTTCCTGAGGAAGTTTATATCTGACATAAAGTTTCAAGAATGGGCAAGCTTTAACCAGAGAAGTAGGAAGGACAATCCAAACAGGGGCCAGTGTCTCACAAACATGAAAGATGGCACGATAGTGAGACAGTTTGCTCTTGCTGGAGCAAAATAGTTATATTACGAATTAGATGAGGTTTTATTATCACTTCTGAGATATGCAAAGGCAGGCACTAAAGTGCATATTTAATGAAATATTCAAGATAATTCTTCATATTTGACTTAAAAAGTGCTCCCCACAATGGAACGATAACAATTACCTCAAACAGTTGATCTGCAATGAAAATAAAGCTGCAGGATAAAGTTTGATGAAGAGAAGCCGTATGGGATGGTGGAGAGAGAAACCTCCCAGCTTGACCTCCAATGCCCACCCTTCTGAGAACCCACTGAGAGATCCTGGGCAAGTTGGTTCGTGGCTCTAAGGCTTAGTTTCCCTGTTTATAAAAGTATTTCTAAGGTCCTATCCATCTCTTTGAATCTCTACATTGTTGTTGTTTTTATTGGGCTGAGTTCTTTTGCAAACCTTTGGAGCCATACTCATATTTCTCTGCAATTAATCATTTTTCAACTAAATAATTAACCCCAAGTGAGAGTACTCTATATTCTCCAGCTTCAGAATAATTTATTCGAATGAAATAATTAGCTCTAGCTAATGTTGGTCTTTGCTCTACAGTGCCACTTTTTTCTACATTTACAAAAGACCCTAGGCACCAGAAAATAACCTGTTTCCTACCTCTTTCTTGAGTTTAAAATTTTTATTTATTTATTTGTTCTGGAATATACATGGGTTAATTTACTCTGCCACTCAAATCACATACACACTCATAAATTGATTAGAAGTTTCAATATTCCTGTCACAAAAATGAGGGAAGATCACAGTGGCTTGAATTTGAAGTTAAATCCTGAATCAATACTAGTTTCTAAGAACAAAGAATACATCACTTTCACACTTTTCTAAACTAGGAACCGGTTAACCAGCTCAGAGATTCATTAGAACTGGAGACCCAGAATTTTACCACTATATTTAATGCCTCACATTCCAGTTAAGAGTAGCAAGGTTGGATTTCAAAGTATAGTTCTCTTGTTTGATTTGTTGCTAATTTTAAAAAGAGAATTAAGTTCTTTATACCATCATCTTCTTTAAACCCAGAGAACACAGGAGAAAAAATTAATAGGTTTTGACCTGACTTGAATCAACAAACATTTGTTTGGTACCAGGGACATTATGATCATACCAAGTGCTGGGAATATAGAAATACAACCATGGAGCCTTCTCTTCTCAGAGGCATTACCCGGGGCTGTGTGGAGGAGGGGTACCCACTGACTGCAGCACAATGTCCCCAGTGCTAAGGGAGCATGAAATAGGAAGTGATTTGTTCTGTCTGAGAGGTCAGGGAAAGGTTACAGAGAGAAGTGATATTTGAGCTGCAATTTAAAGGATGGATGGGCCTTAGTTGGATGGAAAAGGGGCAGGGGGAGGGGAATTCCAGGGAGAGGGAAAGGCAACTGACCAGACAGCATAAGCTGTTTTGGGAAGGAATATGAAGAAACCAGAAGATGTGTTCTAGAATGTAAATTTAGAAAGATAGTCTATGACCTTATTGTTCAGGACATTGGATGCCATGTATGGACTTTGAGATTTATTCTCTAGAAAATGAGAAAAGTAGATGAGAGTAGCTAGCCAGTCAATAATGCCTTTAGTCCCTCTAAGGAGGAAAGGTTGAACCAAGAGTTTCTCTCTGCCCTGCAAATTTGAAGTCATCATCTGGAGAACAGGGACATTGGAGAAGGCAGTGGGAAGAACATTAAAATAACCCCCCAAGGGTGGGGCTGACTTGCATTCATTTAGTCTTTCACTTGATGTTTACTGAGCACTGCACCTATACTGGGGAAAAGCTGGATTAAAAAAAAAAAATCCAATGGCTCTACCCTTCAAGAGGTAACCCGATAGTGGGGAATGGGATAGAGTGGAGGCAACATATGCCAGGAGAGTGAAATGTACAGGGTATTATGAGAAGCAGTCCTACCTTTGACCCACTGAAGAAGGGTTTCTGGAAAAGACAATCCTAGAGCTAAATCTCTAAATTGAATGAATAAGAATTAACCACTTAAAATCTGTGTGGCCCTGAACCACATTTAATTTCTCTGGGTCTCAATTTCACCATTTATAAAGAGAGGTCATAAGGCTGGATCAGTGGTTCTCAACCCTGGCTGCACATTAGAATCACCTGGGGAGATTTCAAAACTACGGATGCCTGGGACCCACTGCAAACTAGTGTTAAATCAATGTCTTTGGGGGTGGGGTCCAGGCCTTGGTAGTTATTTAAAGCTCCCCAGGTGATTCTAATGTGCAGCCAGGGTTGAGGATTACCGAATGAGATGGTCTCTGAGGTCATTCTCATTTGTGAAATAGATATTCAAGACTAGCCCAAGTAGAAATTGCAAAAAGCAGATAATCTGTTCACAATGTAGTCCATCTTGTGAGCACTTCCCATTTCTGCACCTCAAACCCAGTGTCCTGATGTTGCCCAGGAAGCCCTACTAAGATGCTTACTCATATCTTGGAAGTGCCCAATACCAAAGATTTTTCTCCATCTTCAATAAAAAATGTGCTTGGCTCGCATTCAGTTCTATCAGAGAATGGTCTCAGCTGAAAAGCTATCCTTTTTGATTAGTTCTTAACACAGGCCTTTCTCACTTCACCTTTTACCATTCTCTCCCTTCACAATCCTCAGTTTCAGGCCAAGGGTTCTCTGAACTGCCCCTAATTGCTCTTCCCCGTCCCTGAGCTTGTTTATTTATAAAATTTCGCTTGTACTTGGTTCCCTTTCTACATGCTACCTCCTATCCAAATTTCATCCAATTTTCCAAACCCAGTTCACCTCTTACTGTTTTTGTGAAATCCGCCCAGTCTTTGCTTTTCTGAATTTGTATCACGATTCTTCAATAATATTTGCATTTCTTATTTAATTTATAATTCATTTTTGTAATTAATTGTTCCCTTCCCTGTAAGATCTCTTATTCTTGTCTAAACTATGATTCAATTATTCCATCAGTGTTTACCTTGTCTGAGAGGACTTAAATAGGAAAGAAAATTGAATAAGTTAAATAGGATAATTATATAGGAAATTAATTTTAATTTCATTAAACAAGTAAGTGTAGAGGATGAAAAAATTTTAAACTGCCAGGAGCTATAGAAATGTAATTTATTTATTTACCCATTCATTCATTCATTTGATATATATTTACCAAGGATCTATATGAGCTAGTCTCATTTGAGGTGCTGGAGATTTTGAGAAGAAAAAAAGATCCCTGGAAACATGATATTGTGCATTCTACTGACAATACATAACAGACGATACATAACTAAAAAAAATGTATGTAATATTCCATGTGATAATAAACTTAATGGAAATCATAAAAGCCTGGTAGGGCCACAGATAAGGCTGGATGTATAGATGGATGGATAGAGAAGGACTCTTCAGGCCACGTGGATATCCTGGCTGATTTATGTTACAATCTTTACATAGGCTTAGACTAGTTCATGTGAGGCCATTTTCCCATTCTTGGAAATGGTAAGAATATACTATTCCATTTCGGAGAAAAACTAAATAGACTTATGATTATAGCAGCGCAGCGTGTTAAGAAAGCAGGCTAGCTCTATTGTACTGGCTTTCAAATAGTTCACTCCTCCTCTTTAACATCTATCTGTAACTTTCCTGAGCTCTTGTGTAGAAGGAGTTCTCTCACATTTGATTAGTATTTTGTTATAGGTATTAAATTTATTTTTGTAAGAGAAGTAGCCTTAATGGCTTAACATTTCTGGTAGTTTATATATATATGGCTTGACTTTACTAAGATTTTAAAATTTTTCCTTAATGACAACCTCTCAAAAATATTTCACAAGGAACAGTAGAGGCTAAACATTCATTTGAATGAAGCATCAAAAAAATTAAATTGAAAACACGTCTTTGCAGGTATAATAGGATGAAAAGTCAAGAGTATTAGAGGATAAAATATTTCTTCTTATATTTTGATAATCTCCAAAGGAAATGGCAGGCAGTATAAGAAAGTTGAAAACGTAAAGTAAGCAGTTCGGAGAAGTTCCTTTCACACACGAGCACAGTATGGTTTAAATTTGACAGAAAGCCACAGGCCAGTTCTCATAAAATCAAACCCGGTTCGCCATTTCTGCTGCTGACAGGAAATGTCATTGCTAGGAAATAGGGCAGCAAGCTGCCGTCTCCAAAGCATCAGCACCTCGGAGACAGATGAGGAGAAGGGGCCCATGTGTAAACAGAAATGACCTGTGCCCCAGAAGACCGTGTGTGATTTCCTGGAGCCTGTTGGTGTCTTTTTTGACTAGAAAGGCATTGGAACAATCTTAGGGGAAATTATTCTGCTCCCTCAGACAGTGTGGCACATTATCAGAAAAGAAGCAATAATAAGGGGAAGAAAAAGAATCAGAGTGGTATACTGTTTGAGTTCTGGTGGTGATTTTTCAAACTCCTGGGCAGATGATAAGTAGTCATGAGACATTTTGTACAGTGCATGATATTGAAACGCACTTGAAAAAATGTGTGTATGCGTGTATGTATATGATTTGCATGTAAACATTTACATAGTGTGTTTAAAACACCTTGAGTCTTCTAGCCACAAACAACGAGGTGTATATTGAGAATAATTATCGTAATTTTCCTGTGTGTGTGCATATGTATACAGTAGTTTATATACTTCACATAGCATACATATACAGCTATAAACTCTATAAAATATTAGAATATGCAGGCTTGAAATTTTCACATGTGTATAAATATCCAATCTATATGAGAGCACATATCTGTGATCAACTTGTATTTCATATGTCTTACCTAGGGATTTGTACTTGGGCAAAAAGGGTTACAGAGTCCATTAGCTGATCTGAAATTATGACAATAAATCCCTGGATGTTTGGCTATGACAGGAATTACTCTTCTCTAATGAGTAATAAATGTGGATAAGTCATGTGTCCTATTGGATTACTTGGCTAAAATCACATTTAGAAGATGGCTAATTGTCTGAAATTTATCCAAATTCAATACAAATTTTATTGCCACTAATTGCCTTTGCAGGTTTTGGAGCATTAAGCATATTTAAATGTATTTGTCATAGCACTCCTGTGCTCATGTAATGCGTGAATAGAATAGTCAGTACTGTCCAATTTAAGCTTTTTAGCTATTTTGGTATTTTAACATTAAATCATTATGACTCAAAATATAACTTCCCATTTTTAGAATTGTGACAAATTGTATTTTTAAATTAAATGTTTTTGTCACGGGTAGTCTATTCTTATTGTTTTGCAGTTTTGACATGATTTAATTGTAATATCAGTGTTACCAACAAGGAAGCACATATTGTAACACCTGTTAGTGCCATTGTAGATTTGTTTGCATTGCCATTCTAAGTCAGCTGAACTAATTTACCCAGTGTCAGCATACTAAACAGCTGTTTCCAAAATTTTTATATATATTTTTAAAATAACCCCTTATTTTAAATTGCTTATATAAAATCGGCATTTGATGTTGAGTGAACAAATTTAAAAATCATAGAAAATATATAAATTTTTAGGAAAATAAGTGAGAGAGAGGATAGCTAAATATATGAGAAAGTAGACATTTTAAAAAGATTTCTAGGGGCTGGCCTGATGGTGTAGTGGTTAAGTTTGCACACTTTGCTTTGATGACAGCCCAAGTTTGCTGGTTCAGATCCTGGGCACAGACCTACACACCACTCATCGAGCCATGCTGTGGTGGCATCCCACATACAAAATAGAGGAAGATTAGCACAGATGTTAGCTCAGGGACAATATTCCTCACCAAAATAATAATAATAATAATAATAATAATAATAAATAAAAAGCTTTTTATAGGAATTTTAAAGTTTTTCCTTTATTAAACAAGCTCATAAAAAGAATATAATAAAAAACATTCAAAGGAGTTTTGGATGAGATATTTTTATATTGAAATATTCTTACTGGCGAAAAAGTCCAAGGTAAAAAAGATTAGATTGAGAGAAGGATAAAAAAGAGAATAAAATGAGATAAGTAAATATATATTTTCTTAACTAAAAATTCAATGAGACAGCAATTCGAGGTCAAATGGCAGTTTGATCACATATTCTTACTCCAAACACATAGAAATAATTGACAAATTATAAAAATAAGTATAAATACACAATGGAGTTTGTATACTGAAAAGAGCAATCTCTGTGGACCAGAAACAGAGAAGGAACCCATGGTGCAAGTAAGGACTGTAGCTACACTGCTTATTGGAAGCCACATCTTGACACAGGTTATCTCAGTCTGGTGCCAAAGCCCATGTGAGGATGGGGACTCGAATACATCCTATGTGGCAGATGATCAAAACTGCAGATGCCCAAGTGAAGCCTATAGAGACTCCCTCTGTTTGTTCATGAATAGGACCTAGAATTCCACCTACCAGGCTGAGAAAGAGGTAGAACCACCCAAAGGAAATAAAAATTCATGCCAGGCTATCCCCAGGTGTGGAGCCTGATCTGCCACGTGGGCTCTAGATGACTTACAAACTTCTTACAGGGAGGAGCGTGCTGGAGAAAAATCCCTGGGAAGATTAAAGGACTACAATGAAGTAAAACCACATGAGGAAATTCAGTGACACGAAAGAGAGAGAGTGGACCCAACAATCTTGATAAATTCATATCCAAGGAAATAACGATAATGAAACAATTTGGAAAGGACTTTAACAAAGAATCTTTAAAATTTCTATAGAGGGAATAGTCTTTATGAAATAAGAGAAACACAATCCATTCAAAGGTAAGAAATTGTTATTTTAAAAGTATAGGCTTCTATGAAAAATAGTCTACTAGAAATATTAGTAATGAAATGTATAGTCGAAATATTTTTTAAAAGAATACATGAGCTTTAAAGTCACCCAGAAGCAACCAAAGAACTAGTGATTAAATTGGAAGATAAAACCTAGAATACTTGGAATAATGTACCACAAAGAGTGAGAAAACCTGGAAGAAAAATTGATATATATACAATTAAGAAGCTCCACTTCACATTTAACATTTCAGAAGAAGAGAATGGAGATAAAATTGAATAGACAGTATTCAAAGGGTTTATGACTAAGAATTGTCCATATTGAAATATTATTCATACTGAAAAAGCCCAGAAGAAGGATAATTATGTTCAGTCCACATCTGGCCACATCATAACAAAATTGTAGGATATCAGAGATAAACAAAATCATACAAGCCACAAGAAAGAAAAGTTAGATTGCTTACAAAAATATGGCAACAAAACCAACAGCTGAGTTCTCATTAGCAACTAGGATACCCGAATACAGTAGCATGATGGCTTTAAAAATGTTATGGGGAAATAAAACACATGAACTTAAATTTTGTTACCCAGCCAAATAATGATTTCAGAGGGATGATTTGTCATATATTCTGACCTTCTCTTTCTCAGTTTGAACAAGAAGCAAGAAGAAAAGTGAAAGTAGAAAGAAAGTGAGGCTACAAGCAACAATGGGAAAAAAAATATTAGTGGGTCTGATAGTAAATCTAAATGAGTATAGACCAAAATAAATTAAGATCATAAAATGCACAAATTTGGATATATGTAGCTATAGGAATCTTTGTTATGTTTTAGAGTTTTCTGCTTTTTTGAAATTCTCAAAACATTCTATAATTGGATTTAAAAGAATATTAGAAACATTAGTATCAGAAACAAAACTAAAGAAAACTCAAACAAAACATTAATACCAGAAAAAATTACATAAAATCAGAGGATAAAGTAAAAAAAGTAAAACTGGTAAATGGTAAGAAAAAAATTTAAATGATAAGAATAACTAAAGAACAAAAAGAAGATACTTTAAACTTTTATAATGTTGGTGCTCCTAAACGAAAGAAAAAATAAAATAGAAGTAATAATAAAAGTTAGGAAATAAGAAAAATTTACTAACCTGAATAAATATCCAAGTCTTCAATTTATGCAAAGGGAATTAAAACATGTGTATACCAGTTACATTTTCTGAAATTCAAGAATAAAAAAAACTATAAAGAAGCAAAAAAGTTACTCTGAAAAGAGTAAAAATTAATCTTTCTTGAGATTTATCTTTTTTAACATTAAATGCCAGAAGACAATGGATTAAATAAAGGAGAAAATTGTATTACCCAACTTTCAGTATTCCGTGAAATTGTTCTTAATAGGATAAAGCAATCAAAAGGTACTTTGATTTATATAAGGAATCCAAAAGTATTCCACCTAAAAACTTTTCCCGAATAAAGTCCCAAAGATTCAGCATAGCTGATTGGGAAAGGAACCAGAAAAAATTGAAAGTAGGAAAGCTATATTAGAAAAGAACTAGTAATGATCATTGAAAGTAACCATATATTTATTTAAGCTTAATTTTGTATTTATAACTTCCCAGAATTTAGATGCTACAGTAAAAGAAGATGAATAATACCAAAGTAAAAAAATAACATATTTCTCTGGGTCCGGAATCCTTAACTGAAATAAACAATACAAGGAAATGGGTGAGGAAAGTAAAGAAGCTCATGTAAAAAGGAATTCAAATTCGGGTCCTGTTTCATTCAAGACCTGATAAGTAGAGAACTATTGTTTTAACACTTTAATAAAAAGGTAGTCACTAAAACATGATAATCAGGATCTATTTTAATCAAATCAGTTTGAAGGATAAATAAATAAATATTTGATCCAAATTATGATTTCTGAAAATAAGCGTAAAAATTATGCAAAATAGAAAACATAAATATGTGACATACATTATATGACACATAGCAATTATGAAAATAAATATTAAAGGGTCAACTCTTCTATTTTAAGTTGAAAATTCTGGCCTTATTCAAAACCCACAAATCCACCTATATGCTATCTGTAAGAGGTAAATCTAAAACAAAATGACATGAAGGTTGAAGAAAAGAGAATAGGCAATGATATATCATACAATATTAAACAAACAAAAGTAGCTGGCATCCTATTTCAATACAGCCAAGATCTCATTTTGCTTATGCTAGCTCTGGTGGGTCAAGGCAGTCAGGGGGAAAGAGCTGTTATTTCTTGCAAACAAAGAATAATGTATACATTAAAAAGAAAAAACAGACAATATGGGCAGATTGTCCATCCAGAAAACTCCAAATAATTAATTACAAAAAAGTTAAAAAAAAAAAAGTGATGAGTTTAGTAGGTTAGATGTTTCAGAAATGAAGGAGAGTTTTTTCAATATCAGTAATTATACAATGCAATGAGATAAATAATAGCATAATAGCATCATTCTTCATTTTTCAAGTATATGTGGGGATGCCCCAAATCTGTTTGGAAATTGTCAACAAATGGTACTCACAGGGCTAATGCGTCTAGGAAAATTTAATGGGAATGTGCTGTTATCTGACTTTGCTGTTGCCATTGATGAGTAGATTTTTGTGCAGCATAGGATAGCCAATATGGAAGAAGTTGAACAAACTTACACAAATGTTTTCTAGGTTCCTTGTCTAAGTGGCAGTTTTCTAATTATAATTTTCATGTTTCTTTTATAACTAGAAATATTAATTTGTGTATCCTAAAATTCTGACATAGGGAGGAAAATTAAAATTATACAACGCTGAGGTAACAGAACTGAAGACCGTTGAGGTTGATCAATTAAGAAAAGTATATTAAATTGAGACACACACACTAATGGCAACGGTAGATAGAAAACCATAAACAGGAAAGAGAACAGATTCAAATGGTGAGTCTCAAAAGAAAACAGCTAGCAAAGGAGTTTAGCCAGTATCTCAACATATTCTGCTTTCTATTGTTTTTCATTATTAGTAGGATGATGATTCTATTTGTAGTACTATATATGAATTACTTTAGATTTTCTTTCTCTTTTCAATAATACATGTCATTAAAACACAACAGTGATCAAAAGGCCATTGGGATTTCTACTCTTTGAAGTGAATTTTTGAAAGTCTTAGGCAAAAGGTTAAAAAAATGAGAAAGATTATAGAGAATTCTAAATTTGGAAACAATTCACTATAATTTAATACATGATTTGATATGACAATAAATAGCTTGGAATATCAAGGTTAGGGGATAAAAGGAAGAAAACAGTAGCTAAAAACGAAGATTTTTTTTTTTAACAATCAATTGAAACAGGTTGATTGCATAAAGGAGTTGTGAGAAGTTATTACAGAAGTGAAAGGTCAGGTACAATGTGATAAAAGCTTTTGGAAATACACACATGAGTTCCCATACTGCAAACCAAATGCCATATATTGACCAACATAAATAATGTGAGTAGCTTAAAGAAATTTTGGTCAAGAATCTGGTTATCAATCTCAAATGGTTGAGGAACTTGAAAAGCATGTGTTTCAAGTGTAAAATAATGAAGAGAGCTAATCAGAAGATGAAAAATGTGGAAAGTAGACTTTTTTGAATATGGAGAAAGAGAACTTAGACATATGTAAAAAGTGATGCAGTGTTGAGTGGCAAATATGAATACAAAGGAAACATTTTCTTCTGGGGAAGAGAAATGGATTAGGCTTAGTTCTAGAACTAACTCACACCATGAAAAATAAGCAGTAGTTAGTTCAAGCAGTTAGATGTAAAAAAATAGAAACATAAATATTTAAAAGTATATAGACTCATGATATTTTCTCAGAGAATGAAAGATATCTTAAAGGATGTAAAATAATTATGAAGATAAAAAATAATTTGTCAAGAAAAGCAAAATAGTAACACTAAAATAAAAGACATAAAATACAATGGGAAGATAACTTGCATTGTGTATGTCAAAATTAACTTTCCTGCATACAGAGCAGTTACAATCACTAACATACACATACACATATACACAACACACAAGTGCAAGCACACACATGGAAAAATGTTATATTTTTCCAAAGAAAATATTCAGAGTCAACAAATATGAAAACTATAGTTAACATTACTTAGAAATGAAAAGCAAAAATCAACAAAATGAGATATTATTTTTATGTATCAGTATAGCAATTTAAAATAATCAGCATTTAGCATTGGTCAAAATGTAGGGCAGCAAATATTTAACACCTGTGGCAGTGGATCCATTGATGCAATCTCCTGGAAGAAAATATTTCAAAATCTATATCAAAAGCAATTTTGTAACAGGAATACATCATAAGGAAACCATAAGATCCATACAAAAATAGTGTCTGCGATATCATTCACAATAGTCTTGTGTAATAATAAAAAGAGAAGTAATCTAAATACCCATCAGTTAAAGATTGATTGGATTAACTTTAAAATATACATAAAATGGCGAATTCTATATCCATAAAAATCATATTTAGGAAAATAATTACATGTATGAACATTTATGATATAGCCTTAAGTAAAAAAAAAGTTACAAAATATTTTGTGTAGTAAATTCCAAATATATTAAATGTATATATAGTAAAATACTAGTATGTCAGTAATAGTAATAGCTCAGTGGTAGAATTTCAAGGATTTACTAAATTTCCTATAATAAATGAGCAATTACTGACAACCAAAAAAGTGTTAAATGATTTTAACAGCTTGAAACAACTTTGAAATGCATCCAAATAAAATAGGATGGATTAATAGATAGATAGGTAGATAAATGCATAGATATATGACACAGTGTGTAGTGGTAGAATCTATGTGATAAGTATATATATATGGATATTCACTATAAAATTCCTTCAACTTTGTGGTATGTTTGAAAATTTTCAAAATAAAATCTCAGAAAAAAGTAATTTAAAAGATATAGCAACAAAATTGTGATATGTCTGCTATAATGTATTAAAATATATTTCTATTTCTTGCACTTACTGTAATATTGATCTATTTAACCTGAGCATAATATTGTTCCTTGATTAGTTTTAATACTCTATTGGTTAGAAGACAGAGAAAAAAAGATCTTCACAGTAGCAAATTCATAGAGAGATTGTATGACTACAGTGTTAACAAGCTTATAGTTGAAATGTCAGTTCCGCTCCCTTTGGAAAACTATTAAACTATATTTTACTAAGCCTGGCTCTTTATAAGAACACCAGGCTTAATTGTTGCCCAGTTTTCTTGGTTTCTCCTATCTGTTAAAGCATGTATGACCATTGATAGCTCTGAATTTTTACCTACTCAGGTAAGCACAATAGTCCCCTCCAGTATTTTCTTCCCTGATTACGTGGAGCCTTCTATCAAAGTCCCTTACATTCCATCATTAGTTGGTCAGGGTTATTGCATGCTACTTCAGCCAACCAAGCTGGGACTCCTCTGGCGCTGTGCCTGAGGACTTCAATGTGCATTGAGGCTTGTCTGCCACCACTGTCTCTTTCTTATGGTGCCACTGAGGTGGAACTTTGCTCTTTGAATATCACACCTCTGTCACCATTTCAATGAGGCTATTGTAAAGTGAAAACAAAACTTCTCCCTGATACACTAAATGCAGCTGGCACGCACAGCAAAGGTGCCTAGGCTCCAAATGAAGTCCAAGAAAATGCTACTTCCACTGAGTTAATTGACATCATTCCTTCTCCAGCCGCTCTTGTTCAGGTTGGAAGTCTATTCCCCTTATGCCTGGGTGCTGGTGTAGCTGGAACTTCATCAGCACAACCCTAGAGTCCAGAGAACTGGACTTCATTGCAGCTGTCCCTGTCTTGGCTTCAGCATCAATTTAGCTGTAAATGCATAACCACTGCGGTGCACATTCCTGCCAACTCACCCTAACCAACCACGAATTTGCGTAGACAATGGTCCTTCCTTCTGTTTCATTCTTAAGCAGCAACATTTTAAAGACTTTAGGGAGAACGTTCTTTGGGTTTATATTGACAGTTATTTTCCTTACCGGCAAGCACCCACCCTCACTGAACCCCAAACCACTAGCCTCTTGTGGCTCTTCCATAGTTGACAGTACTGAATCTGTTGAAGCTCTTGAGGGTGGATGGGTGGGCAGGGGTATTCATATGAAGGGTGTGTAGGAACATCAGCACCCAAGGCATCCATTCAGGGAAGTAAAAATAAGTTACATAAGTATGCTCTGAGTAGATATATCCTGTTGGGTTGAGCATATTACGTACAGATGTGTTCTATCAAATTGGAAAGACATACTACTACAGGTTAGAAATGAAGGATGGGGCATAAGGCAACTGAGGAATAGATGGGCAGCCTCTCCCAATTGATAGAGTCTATATATTTGATGAGATCCTCCTCAGCAAGCCACTGGCAAGTAATGCCTTGTGAAATCTAGATGGCAAATTGGTCAGCTGAAGACCTATTATGAGCTGTCTTGCTCTTGTCTATATGAATTAAGTAAATTTGGGGATGATTATATGTGTGACAATCTTCTCCCTGGGTTGTGGCTTGAACATCTTTTATATGTTCATTACATGGGCTGAAGTCCCCCCACACACTGCTGGCATCTCAGTCCTCAAGTAAATGAGATAATCCAACTCCCCCCACTAGATTTATTCAAGGGCTAATTCCAGCTCAGAAGAGGCTTCCCTCCTGGTCAGGTGGCTCATGTATCAACAGATATAGGCCAGAGCTAAGTACTTTGTGCAAAGACCTCTCTGCTGTGTTCACCTTATTGTATTAAACTTGCACACCAATTAACGGTGTTTAGGAAATTTGATATTAGTGAACCAGCTTTATGATGACTTATATATTAGAGGCTTATAAATTTAGAAATCCTTTTCTTCCTACTCTGGTAACCAAAGTTTCCCTCTGTAACACTGCTACTACAACCATTATCTCTTTTATTTTTCTCTCTCTGCCTTATATAGGCTCTACGTTTTTTTTTTTTTTTTCTTTTTTTTTTTTGGCCAGTAGGGTAACTACCTGGAAGATTAGCCCTTCTAGTATAGCTCCTCACCTTCTTGGAAGGCACTAACTTGAGTCCTTCATGCTGCAAATGGAAGAACTTCACCTTGAGGCTCCTAAAAGTAGAAAGAAGAGTTTAGTACCCCCACCAACCCCCACTGGCTTAAAAAGTTATGTAGGTAACATAGGTAAGAGCACCCTTATTTCCAATCTGTGATAAAAGTTTACAGCATCAAGCTCTCTTCACTTTTGCACCCAGCACAATGCTAATGGTACTGTCCTGAAATATAACCCTAAGTAAAGTGTAGACCTCGAAGATTGAAGAGTCTGCTTTCTACTAGGTTTAATAGATAGAAGATCCATAGCTCAAGGTGCACCATCTTGCTAGCACCTAGATACTTTCTCCGGTTAGAAAAGCAACAATACTCATCACTAAGGAAATCAGAGTAAAAAACATAGAACTTAAGTCTAAGAAAGTAGAATTAAAAACAAGAATCCAAGAAATAATTTTAAAAAATAACTTTATTCTGGATATTGGAGAAATTGCTGAGCATTTGGAGTGAAAGCAGTGAGAACATGGCCAATTTGTGGAACTCGTCAGTATCTAACTATGTCTGAAAGTTGCAGAAATAGACTGGTAACTCACCATACTGAGGGAAAAACTGAAGTTTTGGTGTGAACTTAGACACAAGAAGGTAATATTGGCATCAACCTCTGAAACCTTTCAAAGCACACAGAAGACTTTACAGAAACTCAGGAGTCACTATCTAGTCCTCCCTGACCTAGCAGCAGCTTTTTCCCCTTCAAATACCAATATCAAAGATAAATTAAAAATGAATAGCCAGCTTATTCAATTGTTCTTTTCAAAAAACGTATATGTGTTCAACAAAAATTTTTGAGAAATTATTTTATCTGAGAAATTGTGATGGGTTCTGTGAAGGCTTAACACACTCAAAAACTCCCTAGAAAGAAACGTATTAAAGAAAGGTTACATGTGGGAAAAATACTGAAAACAGGTTTAAAAGAGTTTTAATATTTACATATGTACAACAACTTCTTAAAAAATTCTCAGGATTGATCAAACAGATTTTGGTGGACTAAATTGAATATAACCTTGTTTCTTTAAGAGATTCTCAGCTCCAAAAATATAATTTGGTATCTTCCATTTGTAAATGACGTAGAATTTACAGAACAAGTATATATTTGTTTAACACTCACACACACAGTATGCAATTTGAGGATTATCGTTATTTTACAAGAGAGGAACTAAGATTCAAAGACATCAACTTACCCATCCATACATGTACTATATAACCAATTGGACTTGACCCAGGTCTTCCTTCTGGTCTAGGAATTTTTTCCATTGTATTAGAGATGACCTTTTGTCATGACTGGTTCAGGGACACATGTGTGTCTGATAAAAGGAAACGTGAAAGAAGCATCATGAATACTTTTCTCTTGATTCAGAGAACATATTAAGATTTTACATGCTCTAGAACAGCAGTTTGCAAGGAGTGAGCTCTGTAGTATTTCTATCAACTGAGAACTTGGTAGAAATATAAATTCTTAAGCTCCATCCCAGATGCACTCAATCAGAAACTGGAGGTGGAGCTTTGAAATTTGTGTTTTAACAAGGCTTCCAGATAATTTTGATGCATGCTAAAGTTTTAATTCTCTAATTAAATGGAAAATTATCTAATTAACCTGGTACAAATATCTAGGAGGTTCTGCACCTAATACACTTGAATTATTTGCATCTTATATGAAGCTTTTTTACATTCTAAAATTACTGTTTCTACAATCTAAAAGTTTTAATAAAACTATTAGCACTTCTTTTTGGTAAGTGAAAATAACATTTTCAGGGGATTTGATGTTGCCAATATATATTGCTTAAATGGTAGTTTAATCAAAACTTAACTTGTAATTACACTTAAAAAATAGGTTGAAATTACTGAGTTAATCTCTCTGTTCATTATTTTTAATCTGACCAGATTATATTATGCCAAAACAAGTTTTTGAGTCAGATAAAAATTGCCATAAACACTAAAACACTTATTTTTGAAGTTTATAGCCAAGTGCATTTCGCTATACATTACTGTGTAATTTGTAATTTGTGATATTTGTGAGACTTCAAAATAACTCTTGATTTTCTACTCTTTCCATTAAGACTAGTTCTATCTGATATCAAAAATATTGAATTCAGTATTATTTACCAAATATGCACTATCCTTTTTTTTTAAAGTAAGCAAATTAAAACTGTAAAAGCTGGTTGAAGTGTATCAGAGTGGAGAACATTACCAACCCACTGAAATAACCAGTTGCTATAATTTTCGCTATACTCAATCAAGTTGAAACTCTGCTGTCTGATTCTATTTCATTTTAGAAGCCCATTTAAGGCAAGCTAATATTTCCTTGCCCATGTGCATGCTGTCTGATTTGGCCAATGGCCCTTGCTAATTCACAGTGACAATTTTGAATGATGTCATCACTTTTTTATCATTTCTGAGTTCATTGCATTTAAAGTTGAAAAATATGGTAACACTATCATGGTAAGAAGCATTATCGCAGGAAAGACAATAGCAAATATCATTTCTAAATTGTCTCTGCTTAACAACTGTAAAAATTTTGCTCTATCTTCTCTATGTATTTATATTTCAATCAAAACCAAAGAGCACTGCCAGACCAAGGCTGTGATTCATTATATATCTTCTCATTGCATTTGCTTCTCATTGCATCCATTGTTTAAAAAAAAAGTGATGAAAACATCTCTACTTGGAACTTAAAAATTTCCATAGTATGACCCCATTTTCTCCTAAATATAGTTTGGTAACTCCTGACTCTTTTGAACAGGTTATTTCTATGCTCAGAATGCTCTCCTCCTTTACCAATATGCTATATCATTTACCCAAATCAAACCCTTTCCATTTTCAAGGTCCAACTGAAGTCACTTGCAGAATGCCTTTCCTGTTCATTTTCACTCATGTGGAGTCTCTTCTGCTCAGAACCCTTATAAAGCTATTATAAACTTATATAATATAATAAACATATAACTTGTCTTATATGGCAACATCTTGAATTATTTCCTTATTTTATGTGTTAATGTTCTAATTGTTCAACCACATTTTAAGGAAATCAGTGAGGTGTGAAGTAAGTGTGTGGGAGCACACTCTCTGGCCTTGCCTTTCTCTTTGGTCAAGCTCTTTTGGACTAATCTTTGATCACGCTGTGTGATTTTAGGTAACAAATTATTTGTGCTTCAATGTCCTCATCTGTACAATGACAATAAAGAATCAGCCTTCTGAGACTTGATACATGTAAAGTGTTCATTGATGTGGAAATTATTATAAGGGAAGATAGGAAAAAACAATGGAATGGAAATTTCAAATATGAAAAAATCTTATCTGAGATTTTATTCATTAACTAGCCTAGAAAGTTCACAATATCCTATTTGTTTTTTTTTTTTTCCTTATCTGCGAAATGGAAATGTTGTCTTTGGTGATCTCAGAAGTCTATCCTGAGTGGGGATGTTGTCAAATTAAGTCCCTCCTTCTTTCCTTCCTTCTTTCTTTCCTTCCTTCCTACCTCTTTCTTTTTTTTATTTTCTCCTTCTCAGAAGTAAAAGTCTGAAATACCCACAGACGAGTTTCAAAACTATTTGACAAATTTTTGGAAAAGAGGTCGTGGCATCTATTTCTTGGTTTTCTTCTTGTTTTGCTCCACAGATAACTGCAGTGTCAATGCCCATCACCTGTGTAACAGCTAATCAACCAACAACCCTTTCAAGCTAAGTCACGTTCAAACAAGATTATGCTGCATCATTTATGAAGCCTTTGACTTCTGCTTTCATTTTACTCACCCCCTAGATGCATACAAACAGATATGTCAAGCCAGGGCCTTTGCTATCCAATCCTCTACTAGCAGAGATTCTCTTTTATGAGGTTTAAAATAGATACCTCCTCTAGATAGACACAGTCTTTAGGCTCTTGGTTTGGCTACCAGATGGTTGTTCCATGATTTAAAAAGAAAAGGCCTCCCTTTGCCAGGTTGAGGCAGTCCTGTAGGAGCCCCCATAGCTTGGCAAGTGAAAGGAGGGCTGGCTATCAGCGCACTCTCACTTCCTCTGGCAGGGACCTTTGAGCAGTGCGCAACTGCACATCCCTACATTCACTCCCCGGGAAAGCTATCTTCTTGATATTCTTACATATTTCTTTCCTTTCCATGTAGAAAACTGACCTTAGCTCTACACACTTACTTCATTTATGTTTCCAAATATTACTTTTCCAATAATAATAACAATAATAATAATAATAAATTTATAAGAGAGTTTGGTTCAAAAGGAATGAGAATTTCTTGATCATCAGAATAACAAAATACTAAACCAATATTTTGGGAAATGTCTAAGAAGAAAACAATTGACTCATATAAACATTTTAGCTGAAGTCTAGGTGGTAAATTAAATAATCTACCTAGATACTTCCCTTTTATGATTCTGTTACCTTCAATGTATAGCAGCACCCAAGAAATGAGGGAGATATGGCTCAATTTAGAATGTGTTTGAATTAGCTTTGGGGCCACGTATGTCAGAGGGTATGAAGGAGATTTTTCAAAAAATTAAAATCTCTGCTCTTTCATAGCTTCTAGTGTAATATTAACACTATTTGCATAATGTAGATCTTTGTATTGAATTTAGTCAATTTTATTATTATATGAAAATGGGTTTTGGAGAGCTTGACACTCTACATTATTCCTGTAAGAAATTTGAAAGGGAGAAATGTGCAGAAACAACTACTTCAGATTGGGTAAGTGTATATTGAGGGATTTTTCTGGTTATGTTTTAAAAATATTATTCCCAGATTCCTGTACACATTTGGATAAACTAAATGCACATATTTATTATGTACATTTTAAAGGGGAGAAATACCATTAAAGTCCACGGAGTAAATATATAGTCATTTTGTAAATTATTTATCTGGAAACCTCAAGAGCTTTTTGCTGCTGTTTCATCTGTCCGTTAAATTTGTTTTAGTGGTATAAGCAATAGTTATGTGATATTATTGTATAAAGTAGCCATGAAAATATGCACAATTTACTTGTATGAATGATCAAGTAAACAAAGACATAAGGGTATATCCTGTCTTGATCAATGCGTGTAATTCTTCAAGTGCTAATCGGTCTTTGCTTATTCTTCTGTGTGCAAAGGTACATGGTAATTTAACACACGCCTTTTTATTCATTTTTTAAAAATGAATTATATGTCACATTTTTAAAGTTTGCTGACTTACATGATCTCGTACATTCTTAACAGAAATGGGTTTAAAGAATTTTGTAGATTCCTAAAACAAATTACTATTGAAACATCATGAAACATAAAGAAGTAACCAAAACATGATCCACCAATTTTTTTTCAATCACCAACCAAAATATGCAGAAATAATGCACTAATATTAATTTGTGTTAGATGAATAAATTTTGGATTGATCAAGTACCTGCTTTACTAATATTACCTAAAATTTGAAATTTTCTATTATAGTTTCTCCTTAAAGATGTAAAGTTAAAGAAAGTTCAGTAACACTTCACAGGCTATTCTGTGGAAAGCTTGTATAAATATGTCCTAAGACAATTTAATTGTCTGACCTAAGACTTGGGCAGGCCTGCAGAAAATTTGTCTTGGAGACTCAGTTCTTATAGTTGTCTTTTTCTTACTATATCACCTGATTTGCAGGTCAGGAAGACAGAGTGAACATACCCAGAAACATCCCCCTTCCAAATATATAGAAATAATAAAAAAGATACATTTTTAAAAGAATCTTCATATATGTTATACAAATGGTAATACCAATTAAGCACTTTGCCATATGAGTCTAGTTCAGGGGACAAAGTTAGAGCTAGAGATGTAAATTTGAGAACCATCAACAAATAGATATTACTTTTCTCTCTCAAAAAGGAATGGGTTCTATA
Source organism: Equus quagga (assembly GCF_021613505.1). Taxonomy (NCBI): domain Eukaryota; kingdom Metazoa; phylum Chordata; class Mammalia; order Perissodactyla; family Equidae; genus Equus; species Equus quagga. The sequence continues at coordinate 83,467,682 of NC_060275.1, forward strand.
GAGAGAAAATAAAAATAGAGAGGATAACCAGAGCCAGGATTGAGGCCTGGATTGAGCACAGGTCTTTAACATTTAATGCTTAGAGAGAAGAAGAGAGGAAGCTAACAACAACAAAAACCTAAAAATTAATAACCACTGGAAATGGAGAAAAAGTTAAAAGAGTAAGGCATAAAAACAACAAACACGGAAAATGTTTCAACAAAGATGGTACTTCACCAAGTCAAGCATTCCTGAGAAACTGAGGAATATTACAGGGATGGAGAACTGATCATTGAATTTTGCAAAATGGAAGTCAATGGTGAGATTGACAAGATCAGTTTCAATGGGAGCAGAGAGCATAGAAACAAATGCAGTAGGACTGCCTGGTTAATGGGGAATCCACATTAGACATGAGTAATTGTAAATTTGGGTGAGACCAATTGACATAATTACATAATGTTTTTTATATTCAATATGTAATTCATCTTCTATAGCTATGCTCACCTGCTCAAATGAAAGCACGTGCATTAGTTTGCTAAAGCCGCCATAACAAAATACCACACACTGAGTGGATTTAAACAACAGAAATTTATTTCTCATGATTCTGGAGTCTGAGAGTCCAAGATCAAGGTGTAGGTAGGTTTAATTTCCCCCGAAGCCTCTCTCCTTGGCTCGCAGAAGTCAGCCTTTTCGCTGTGTCCTCACATTACATGTTCTCTACCCACATGTATCTCTGGTGTGTGTCTCTCTCTTTTTATAAGGACATCAGTCATATTGAATTAGGGCCCCACTCTTATGACCTCATTTAACCTAATTTCTTCCTTAAAGGCCCTATCTCCAAATACAGTCACATTGAGGGTAAGGCTTCGACATATGACAATTAAGAGATACAATTCACTCCATAACACCACAGAATTGATGGATAGTTTAATTTAACTAGAGTTGAGTGTGCCTTAGTAGCAGAGAAAAGAAAGTTGCAGAGAGAAAGAAGTAAGGCTATTTGTAATGAAGCTGGACTACTGAATCTGAGTTCAGAAGTGGTCAAGAAAGTTTGGGGGAGCATATAAGGCTCAATGGACTGGACTTCATAATGAAGATGAAGAAGTGTTACAATGTTGCATTATTATGGTAATAATGGGTAACATTAACTGAACACTTCCTGTATGTCAGCTGGGCTCATAGCAATGCTGTAAGGAAGGGCTAGTATTATTCCCATTTTGCAGATGAGGACACTGAGGCACAATGTGATTGAGTAACTTGCAAAGGTCACATATTTAGAAAGTGATGAGACAGAATTTGAAGGATGTCAGTGTGCTTCCAGAGACCACTCCCTTCACCATGGTGCCCTAAGTGAGCTCGAGGAGGAAAAGGAAGTGATATCCACAGAGCAGAATTCTCAAAATCAATGTTGCTACAGTGGGAGCTTTATTGAGCATGACACACTCCAAAGCTGATCATAAAAATGGCCGAATTTGGACTACGAGGAAAAATAATTTGAGGAAAATGAATTGTTGAGGGGCTAGGGTGATGGATAGGGATAGATCATCTACATGAATGAGAAAGTCACAAAAATGATGATAGAGTGTTAGTGCTTTCTAAATCAATAAGCAAGACCACTCAGAAAAAGCATGTAGAGGACATGGCAGAAGAAATACATGTGGCCATTAAATTTGAAAATGTCCCACCTCCATAGTCATCCAAAGGTTCAGATTAAAACCTGTATTTAAAAATAGATGATTTCCATAACTCATAAGAAGATTTTCTCAAACATTGCTTGGAGGAGGATGGTTGGGTATGTTTACCTATTACCCAAGCAATTCCACTTCTAGGACCTCACTCTAAATTATCAGGGATTTGGAAAAAGACTTATGTACAAGGATATTCACAACAATGTCTTTTATAATAGAAGAAAATCCTAAAAGTAACCTAAACATCCAAAAACAGAAGATTGATTAAATACAATAACATCTCATTTCAAAATCACAATTTTGACTAGTTTTAATACCAAGGGAAAAGACACCTTACAGAGTGGGGTGTCAAATTATGTATACCTTTTAACACTAAATTCTGAAGGAAAAAACATTTATATATATATAAACTCATAGAAAATAAATAAGTACACCAAAATAATCAAGAAATCATTAAGTAAGGAATGATAGGTGATTTTTCTTATATTCTTTATTTTTCTTTGTATTCTCCGAATTTTGTATAATGAGCATGTATTATTTAGTCAGAAAATGCATATATTTTAAAATAATAATTCAAAAACATGGACTAGGAATATGAAAAACTGCTAATTGATCTATTAACCACTATTGAATTAAATGTGAGATTAAGTAGACCTTAAGTAATAGAGATGAGGAATACGAGTACAAAAAGGAAGTGTGGTGAAGGGAGAACATTACATAAAAAGTGATAAATGCAGAGGAAAGTATCCAATATAAGCAGCACCCTCTAACTCATAGCAAGTTTTTTAAAAGTGCCTTTGTCAACAGTAAAAATTACAGACGACATCACATTTAGGTCTGTGGGATCTAAAAGATCAAACTAAACATTCAGAAATCTCAATTGAGCAGTGCTACGTGTTGGCTGACAGATTATGGTGTGTACAGGGATTTTACATCCATGATTCCATAGACGACTAAGCTCGTTATATTTCCCCCGATCTTTTTTGCATAAGAAAAATTTGTGTGTATGTGTGTGTGTGTTTGTGTGTGTGTGTGTGTTTGTGCGCACCAATCTCTCCAGCTCCTCAGGTTTTCCCAACCTCATATATAGACCTGCATATGGAAGGAGGGGGAAAAACTCTGATTCACTCTCTTACATTCAGAATCAACAACTCTCTATTTCCCTCTTCTCTTTCTCGTCTATTTTGTATATTGAGGTCTCGGAGGAGACAGGACCTAGTTCTTCTGATGTAAGAGTTCTTCTCAATCATTTATTTTTCTCAAAACAACAGAGATGCCCTTTGAACTGTGCAATTTGTAATCTAGTATATGTCTTTGTTCTTTGGGGTTGGGGATGGAGTGAGGGAAAGCGAATGAAAACTGCATGAAATCTTCTCTCACGGTGAGGCAGGTCCTTAACAAAATGGTGTAACGGTAATTCTTAGAGAAGAACAGACACGTTTAACTGATTTCTTCTGTAAAGTTTTACTAAGTTGAAGACAACTGTTATTTACACACAAAACAGATTATCCACAGGAAATTTGGCTTTCAAATCTGACAGTTTTTTCAAAACTTTTCCTTTTTATCCTAACTCACCTCTATATCAACTCCAGCTAATCTACCTAGAAGATGACAAGGATATCTCCTCTTCTGATCTTTCAGGCTGAGGTATTCACTGAAACTCAGATATATACCCACTTCTTCCTTTCCATCTGTTTTGAAATTGTCCATGTTCTATCACAGAGAGTGATCCATTCCCAGCTCAAATTTCAGGTTCACTGTGTGCAATAGGTAACAGTTGTGTTTGATGTCTTACTTGTTCTCTTATCACCAGAAAAACCAGGACATAATAAATACTTGATAAATGTTTCTTGAGATGATATGCATAGTATTCCATTGTATTGAATTGAATTGACACTTCGTGGATGATCTTCTTTGAAGCTATATTATTTTGCTGGAAATGAATCATCTAATCATTGGGTGCAATTGTCATGATATGAAAAAACTATTAGAATAAATACCAGTAAGTTGTATGCATGGTTGTATTATTCATATCACTACCCTCATCCTTTAGTATATAACTAAATTTATCTTTAAATATCTTTCAGGGATAAAGGCCTTTCCATGGACTTCAACTTTAAAAGAAGATCAAAACTTATTTTCAAAAACTTTCTTGCGTTAACACCTACTCATATTTCTCTCTTTCTCTCTAAAGAGTACGTGAAGAAGATTCCTCAGTAAATAATTATGTGAATATCCTCCATGGGCAGTGTGAATGAATATATCAACAAGCACCTTCCTTGGATGGACAGGACTTTCTTGGTAAAAGACTGATTTGGGATGTTCAAATGAGAGATTTCAATATTGGATTCATGTTGTGTCTGGAACCTCAGAGCTCAGTGTAGACCTCTAGTAACCTAAGACTTACTATGAATAGGGCATCTTGTTTCTATTCCAGGTGGCATAATCAGCCTCAATCCAAAGCAAAGCAAATCCCTAACTTTGTTCTTTCAGTGCCTAAAAGGGAAGTGTGTTTCATGGTTGAGCTATAGTAGGCTTCCCATTTGTTTCACCCCAGAGAACATTTCAAAATTAGTGAGAAAAGCAACTCGGTATTAGTACGAGTTAAAATTGGAGGTATAGTTGTCTACCAAAATGGCAACATAAAGGTATGATTTACTAAATAATTACTAAATTATTTCTATTTTCCACCAACTGCTTGTTTTTCTTATAGCAGTCACATAATACATACAAATATATATTTATGTAAAAATTTTTAAACAATGAAATATCATGCAAATTTAAGATATTACTATAATAATAATAATCATTATGACAAGTGCATAATGTCATCAAAGCAACTGCACTGAGCCTCTGCCTAGATCTACCATACAGCTATTTTGTTCCTGAGGTTTGCTGCCACCTGGGTCTCTACCATGTAAACAAGGCACAAGTCTCCTTCGCTTTTGCATACCACACCCATCTGAGGTTTTGCCCTTGCTCAGGGTCTCAACACTGGGAATGAAATGTGAGATTCCTCTCTGTGGGGCTCACTGATGCTTTTGCTCAGTCTTTTATTGCCCCACAATGCAGAGACTAGTTTTCTGGTCCATAGGAGGGTAGGATGGTCTTAGTCATGATGCTCTCCCTAAGACTTTTAACTTTTAAATTTTGGAATTCAAAAGGCAGGAAGAGATTTCCTTTCTTCCACTGCTTTCTCATATCACATTATTTTCCCAAAGAATATACAATGCCTGTCTCCTGCCTGGATGGAGATGGAAAAAAATCAGAGGGAGAAAAGAGAATGCTGGGGAAAATAACCCAAGTTAGTGTTTCAGTAACAGTATCCTGTGACCATTGTAACAAAAACTCCAGGATAACATAAAAATGAGAGGACTTTGCCTACTACTCTGGAATTAAATGGATCTTTAGGGAGATTAAGGATTGGGTAATATTCACATAAATGGCTACCCTGAGTTTATGCAAATTTCTAAATGAAAAAAAGGTCTTGATCTTTGTGTCAGTTACTGGGTCTTATCTGGGGGTTCTATTCCATTCCAGAAGGTTCCTGGAGGGTTCAGATTCAATTCAGGTTCTCCATAGTTAATGAGATAATATCAATAACAGCCCCTGTTTACACAGAAGCCAACTGGACATTTAGGTATAACCGGAACCAGAACCCTTTGCATACCTGTGGCAACTTCATGGGAGAGATCGTGACCCAACAGAAGCTTCCTGTTAAACATTGAAATTGTCCACGTAACTGACTCACCATCCTCCCTATGCGCCACAGCTGCCCGCCGTTTACCTCAGCATCTAGAGCATCAGCTCCTGAAACATATTAGACTCTCAAGATATGCTTATTGGATTGTTTTGGAAACAAATTTAATTCTTTATGTCTTCCCTAAATCAAGTCTTTACCCTCAGTGCAGGTGTGCGGTAGTTTTTAGAGCTCTTTCTGCAGTAATTTACTTTTGAAGCCTTTGTGCTATTGGATTTTATTGCCACAGTCAACCGAGTGCAAGTTTGCTGGTTCATATTCTAGGATGTGTTCTGATTTCTGGGGGGTGCAGGGAGGGGCAGATGCAGAGTGATTCCCAGAACATAGAACTGTGCTATTATTCCAGCTCCCTTTACTTATTCTGAGAGCAACTCAAATCTAGACGTTAAAGGAAAGCCCAAAATTTCAAACACGAGTGACAAGAACTTCCATTTCCTTGACATTCTCCTGGGGGAATAGTGCCTGTTATTAGGTTGGATTTGACAGCATTGATTGATTGTCAATTTGATTTAAGAGCGTAATGCCCTCCCTTTCGTTTTATTCTTGCCAAGGACCCTTTAAGATTTGACTAATTTTTTTTGATGCAGCCTTCACTTCACCCACCCCCGTGTATCCCTCCTTCTTACTTACAGATTTGAAAAGGGGATAGTTTAATAATATGCCAGTTTGAGTGCAAGCCAATTTTTATTTTCTCCTGTGCTTTGCTGTTGGCCAGCTTTTAAAAAACTTCGTTTTCCAATTTCTCTGTCAATTAGAAGCCAAATCTAGCTCCTTCTGACTTAAATTATTCTTTGTAATACCTTTGCCTCATCCCAGTTTTAGTGACATTCTGACCCTTAGTCCTTATTTGGCTTGAGTCCTGTAGATTTCCAGCTAGGAGAAAGTATCCTAGAATGAAGATGAATCTCCAGAAGCTGTTGAATCCAATCCAGGTCAGGCAGAAATCCTCAATTCTAGACATATGGTGCCTTTTTTGTTCTTTAATGTTTCAAGAAGACTTTCCAAAGTTCTTCAAAGTTATTCTGTGTTTACATGGAGTACTATGTTTCTCCCTATCTTTTTTTTTTTAATGCTTCAAAAAGATACTTTATTTTATTTTATTTTTTTATTTTTATTTTTTTCGGATGTACATCATATTTCAAATTCTGTATACATTACAGCATATTCACCACCCAAACATTAATTATAGTCCATCTCCCTATCTTTTATTTGGAAAATTTCAAATCTGCAGGGGAAATGAAAAGATTACAGTGAATACTGTATACCCTTCACCTAGATTCACCATTTGTTAACACCCTGCCATATTTTCTTTCTCTCTCATGTTCATTCTTTCTCACACTGTATAAATTTTCTCTTTTTCTCTCTTTATCTATCATCTATCTATTTCTCTACCTATCTATCATCACCATCATCTATCCATCTGTTTACCTCTTCTTGTGAGCATTTTGAAAAGTCATTGCAATCATCGTAATATTTTACCTCAGGAAGATTCCTAGAAAACACCATGGACACATAAGTTGTTTGTCCAATGCCTGACAAACTTATTAAAAACAAACAGAAAAACACATATTAATGGGTTTATGTAGCAGAAAAGGAAGTTTTCATTTAGTGAATCACATGTGTATTTCTGTGTGTGGGTCATGTGTGTGTGTAGAGATAGTCTCTATTAATTTGGGAGCATATGGAAATAAATAATACTTGCATGATATATATATATATATGAATATAAAGTTATTTGACATGTGAATAAAGTCTACATAAAATTTAAAATAGCAAAGGCATAAGAGAAATGCATTCCTGAGTTTTAAAATGCATCCCTTGCCAGTTGGTTCTGAACCCAAGAGAATTGAGCTAGAGTTGAGCTGGCACTTTGCCATGACATGAAGAAAACTAGGGCTCTGATGAATTTTGACATGGCGGTACTTGCGGTCTCCTAAGGGACTGTCATACACTGCTTTTCCTTTCTGGGGTAATAGGCACAAAACCTGCATTAAGTTATATTCTTTGTCCCAATCTTCCATGCTATAGAAATGTCGTCACAGCACATTGCAGCACAGAAGGGAGGAGAGGAAGCGAAAGGGAGTCTGCTGTCTAGGAGATGTGTGTGGAAGGGAAACAGAATATGATTATCAGGAAGACAACCTCAGCCCTTTGTAAGTGGAAGGATATCTTTTCTTTCTAAGAATCTGCTGGTGGCACAGTTTTATTTCCAATGACTAATGTGCAGCTAGAATTCTTTAACCCCCATGGCAGCCTGGGTCTCCTGGGCTTTCTGGATCTGGAGCAATCACCCTGAGAATAGCTGAGAGGACAATGAAATGAGGAAAAAGCAAATGTAGGACAGATCTGCGCCAGGACCATGGTTCAGAGAGGTCAAGAGTGTGTCTGATCTGATGGAGCCAACAAGCACCATTTCTGTGGCAGCCTGAACTTCCTTCTAAAGCAAGCAGCCTTCCAAGTCACCTCCAAGTAAAAATTCCCTGGCTCACAAGGTAAACTTTGAAAAGGGTGGCTCAGAATGTATTTGATAGAGATAGAGGAATATGCAGGAGTACCCTGTCACCCTAGACACCATCTTTTTACAGATGTGTCAAGGGATTCCCCTGGTCTGCAGTCTGAATAATGGATTGTTTAGTTATTATTCTCTCTCTCTCTCCTCCAAACCCTTGTGCTGCTTCAATTAAAAGTAAATTAAGGGGCCTGCCTGGTGACGCAGCAGTTAAGTTCGCATATTCCCCTTTGGTGGCCCAGGGTTCGCCAGTTCAGATTCCAGGCACAGACCTATGCACCACTTGTCAAGCCATACTGTGGCAGGCGTCCCACACATAAAGTAGAGGAAGATGGGCCTGGATGTTAGCTCAGGCCCAGTCGTCCTCAACAAAAAGAAAGGAGGATTGGCTGTAGATGTTAGCTCAGGGCCAATCTTCCTCAAAAAAAAAATTAAATTAAATTTAAAAAGTAAAAAAAGTAAATTAAAAGGAAGGCTCAAATAGAAATTTCATGTATTAGCAACTAAAGCACACACAGTGACCCAGCGTCCTTTTGCTATAGCTCAATTTAGCCGCTTAGCATGGAATTCATAGCTGATCACTATTCTTCCTTTTAATTAGTCCAAAACATGTCATCATCATCATTATCGTCATCATCATCCAGCTTAACAGATGTTATTATGTTGAATGAACTTAAAATATATTTAGATACATATTTATATAAATGCAAATATAGACATAAATACAAGAAAAAATACAACACATTAAATTTTAAAGACTAGATTATTTGCCTGTTGCGCTCCTACTTGTACTCCGAACAGTGATTTCCTAAAGGGCAGGTATGGTGTCTTATTCACATGTGTTCCTTGTATAATGTCAATTATATTAGGCCCTTAGGAAAGGTGTTTTTTTTTTTAAGAATGAAGTCCATTGGGCTGGCCCTGTGGCCTAGTGGTTGGGTTTGTACATTCTGCTTTGGTGGCCAGGGTTCCCAGATTTGGATCCCACGTGTGGACCTATACACTGCTCAAAAAGCCATGCTGTGGCAGCATCCCACATACAAAACAGAGGAAGACTGGCACAGATGTTAGCTCAGTGGCAATCTTCTTCAAGCAAAAAGAGGAAGATTGGGGGCCAGACCTGTGGCCAAGTGGTTAAGTTCACACACTTGGCTTTGGTGGTGCAGTGTTTGCCAGTTTGGATCCTGGGCGTGGACCTACACACTGCTCATTAAGCCATGCTGTGGTGGCATCCCACATAGAAGAACTAGAACAACTTACATCTAGGATGTATGTACTGGGGCTTTGGGGAGACATAAGAAAAAAAGGAAGATTGGCAACAGATGTTAGCTCAGGGCCAATCTTCCTCACACACACACAAAAAAGAATGAAGTCTATCACAGCTGTTGAATAAATAGTATCAAACAAAACATTCTATTGGAACGTAAAGAAGGAAGACACTATACGAATGCAAAAGTTTAGGGAAGACTTCATAAAGAAATTATAGACCTTAAACAAGAAAAAAAAAAAAAAGAAAATCTGAAAGATGTTCCCTACAGAAGTTTCTCCTAGGTGAAAGTCTAAACAGATAGGAATGGATGATTTGGAAGTTACAAAAGATTAACCTTTTGATGGCAAGTTAAATGTTTTGTTTTTAATGTAGCTTAATAAACGTTCTTGGGAAGTAAACATTAAAGCCATGTACTAGGAATTCAAATTGAGTGTCACTATGCAGAACAGATTAAGTAGAGGAGATAATAGAGGCAAGAAGCTTACAGAGATAGACTAAGACATAATTAAGTGCTGTGGGAAAGAAAAGGAAGAAACAAGAAGGATATAATGGCAAATAAAGTAACAGCATTTAGTGGGCAGTTAACTTTAAGGAGCAAGAGAGAAAAAGGAGTCCAAGATAACTCGGAGTCTTCAGGCTTTGATGACTAGGAAGTATTGTGATAACATTAAGCCTTACAAGAAAATAAAATTAGGGCAAGATGGCTTCAGGGTAAAGAGTATAAATTTGAGTCACTTCTTGCTGAACTGTTCACTAGAAAATAAAGGATGCAGGATGATTAGACTTGGAAGTCAAGACTGGAACATAGCTCTTAGAATTATGTACATAGAGTTGGGGATCCACGTGTCTCACATTGAATCCTTTTATCATAGGCTTCTTTTGCCCTTCTCTCCTTCACTCTTGCATTTCTAATGGCCTCCATTAGTAGCGTCTTGGCTTGTAAACCGTACAAATGACAAGACAAAGTGATTTCTTCTGCAAATCTACCAGCCTGTTTTGAATGTGCAGCTTAATCTTTAAATGGACATTCCCAACTTCTCCTGCAACCCTCTCATGGACATATATTTTATTATTTTAATAAATTTATCGCTTGCGTCCCTTGTCATCTTCATTTATTCAGGTTTAAACTTTCCCAGCTTGGTATTTGGTGTTATGGATATTTTCTTGTTTAACTGAAAATGGAAGTTTTTCCCCCTATATATAACTTGTTCCTTTTACTATTATTTGTTTCAAGAGAGGGAAGTGAATCAGAACGTTTGTTGAACTATGTTGTTTTACTTCATTTTAAGTAACCTAGAGGATATTAAATGTTGGCGTAAAATTGAGGCGTGAGAAGAAATTATAGACCCTACTTCATGGGTTTTGGTGTCAAGAAATTGGTCTCCCTGGAGAACTGACAAAGAGGATCCAAAGCCTTTTTATACATCCAGCTATATGAAATAGTCTGAGTATTCCTTGTTGATATCTAAACAAACAGATGTGAAACAGAAGAGTGTTGAATTTCACTCAGACTTCTGCCATGTGGAAAACATTGGAAAACTGTCACAGCTATTTTCATGGCAGCAGGATTTCTCTTTTGTATTCTATAGCTGTTCATATGTGATTATTGAGAAGAAGAACGTATCCATTGCTGCATTCTAGAAAACCACTCTATTTCGGTACACAAATATTCAAAGCATCATATCTGGATTATTAAAGTGGCTCACTTCAGTATCTATTATTGAAAGGTTAAAAATATATCTAGAGTGAATTATTCATGCATTTATTATTATTATTAATTATTATATAATATATAATTATTATTATTAATAGTTCATGAATTATTAAATGCATTTTTGAGAGATTGAACAAAATTTGTAATGATGAATATGTTCTTCACAAACCTAGAACTGTTATCCTCTATTGGGATCACTTAAGAATCGAAAGGAAGCAGAAAGTTTTATAGTAAAAGCTTGATAAACAAGAGAATGAGAGAATCAGCTATTAGAATCAAAAAATAACCAGGACCTTGATTAAATTTTTTTCAGAGAGTGAGGTTATTATTTTCTCTGAGGACTTGCCTTTTCTACTATTTCATTTTACCTCCCTGGTTTCCTATTCAACTTAAATGGAGGAACACTATAGCTCATATTTCTCTTTTGAAAAGACTACTTATTCCTTAATAAGGACAGGTAGTGGTTTCTTTGTGGAGCTAATTGACTTTCTTCTGTGCACATAGAACGTTAGCACTAAAGTAATGAATTTTAGATAAATAATGGAAGTTTCTTAACTTTATAAAATGTCCTTTCAAAAGATGCTGTATTTAATCTGATAGAGATCCAGTAAAGAAATTATTATAATTATTAAAATATTACAAAACAAATGTTTATTTGTAAGCCTGTTGTTTAAAACTCAAACGCACTTCCTGTAAGAAATGTAAGAAGTTCATAGGTGCGGGCTAGCATACGAATGGATCCATAATGAAACTGAAAAATGCATTAATGCTATTCATCTTAATTTTGGATCCTGGAAAAAACCAGTGGGCTGGAGAATGAAAGCTATAAGTGGTAGGTCCAATTAGTACAACAAAGCTTAGAAATGTCAACTTGTCCAAGATCATGCAACCGTAAGTTGCGGAGTGCGCAGAGGCAGAAGGGGAAGTAGTGGTCGGGTTAGCCAAGGAGCATGAGTTAAAGGAACATGGATTTTATACAAAGCTAGAGGATAAATAGTCTGGAAGCTGCTTTGGACAAGAGGAAGATGTAAATACATTATATGGAGACCAAGAATGTATTTTTCATCTACCTTAGGAATCAGCCTTAACCGCAAGTTAAATGTGAATTAAATGAATAAGTTCTCAAAAGAAAAAGAATTGCTACCAGTGACAGTGTTTAACACAAACGCCTTTTGGGCTTTGAGGACAACCTCCACTCATTCCAACAGCAAAAAATTAAATAAATAAAATAAAATAAAAAGCACTACATAATTGGGAATAAATAAGTATCCATTGAATAAATATGCCACAAAAATATTTTGCTTAATGGCAACTTTACAAAGATATACTGTGTAATTGCAACATCAATAAAGATAACTGTGTAGATATCCTAGATAATTATCTGAAGAAGATTCACTTGAATACCTAAGTCTTAGTGTGTTTACCACAAATTTATCACTTTATACATGTAGACCTTATAATTTTTCGCACTATTGTATAATGTGATGCTAATTAAGATTTTTTTTAGATTTCTCAAAATAATTTTGTATTTCCTGTTCACACTACAGCTAATGTGAGAAGGAAAAGAGCCTGAGAAACTTTAAGACATAGACTTTACACAAAGTGAATGATGTATATGTGGAGAAATCATGATTGATAGTACCTAAAACTGATGTATAACTAATACAGAGTTGATTTTTGTTTCCTATGGGGTGTCACCCATAAGTTTAAGGTATGACAAGTTTCATAATTTTATATGTGAAAATTTACAAACAATCTATTTATATTTGCTGATATTTTTGTTGGGTTTTAAAGTTGCTCCAGCTAAAATTAGACTATGTTACTTTAGGTTACAAAAAATGGTTGGATACCATTTTTATGTGTATTTTCTTATATATTAACCTCAATTGTGTGCTTGGGAGTGACAATTCAGCCCACACATTTCTTGATCTTCATAGTCCCATATTCAAAGCTTTAAAGAGAGAATGCTTTTTCATTGTAAACAACCAGCATGTCAAATATCGTTGATGGGGGTCCTATGTGTTCAGAGACCCTTGCCTATGTGGTGGTTCTAGTAAATAAAAGACCATATATGGCCTTTGTAGCTTTACAGTTGCCGATAAGTCTCTCTACCTCTTATTCCAAGCCCTGACTGCACAGGAGGAAACATCCAAGTACCCTCAAGTGTTACACTTATCTCCTACTGAGAAAATATTGTATTCCACTACTTATGATGAGAGTAGTTAATCACGAAATAAAGTGAAGTTTCTATACAAATAAAATGACAGTTCAGGGCAGAGAAGAGAAGCAAATCAAGATACCGGCTTTTGGTGCTTTTCTGGAAAAGAACTACTTCCACATTCATCTCAAAGTGGTACTCCAACACAATTGCTTTGGGTCAAAAGCATTCCTTTCTTCTTCACAGATTTTTAAAAATCCCTTTTCTTAAATATACCTGTTGTAGGTGAAATTTTGAAATGTGTCACCCCCTCCCCCTGAGATGTACCACCAAATCACTGGAACCTGTTAATATGATGAGATATCACTTCTGTGTTTATCTTATGCTGTTTAGCCTAGTTGACTTTAAGAGAGGGGGGTTCTCTGTGTGGACCTGACCTAATCATGTGAGCCCTTAAAAGCACAAGGGGAAAGCAGAAAGAAAAGGCAGAAAGATTTGAAGTGTGAGAAGGACTTAACATAATGTTGCTGGCTTTGAAAGAGACAGCCATGTGGAAAGGAATATGGGCAGCCTCCTGGGAAAAAGAATGGCCTTCCCCTGACAGAATAGAACTAATGACTTGAGATCTAAAACCACAATGAACTGGATTCTTCCAAAAAATTTAATGAGCCTTTCCCAGAGCCTCCAGCCCAGCCAACAGCTTAATTTCTGCTTTATGACAACCTGAGCATAACCCAGCCAAGTGCACCCAGATTCCTGACCTAAGGACTGAGATCTAATAAACAGGTGTTGTTTTAAGCTTCTAAGTTTGTGGTAATTAATTATGCAGCAATAGAAAACTAATACAACATCCTTGCAATCATTGTTTTCTGGAGGATGGAGAGAGTTATTTGATCAATCAGACTCTCAAGTCTTTAAACACAATGAATAGTCATAGGAGCAAAGTTTCATAACTTTTTAAATAGAAGCTCAGGGTTAGACTACATAGAATAAATACATCTTCAGATATCTTCTGAAACTTAGCATCAATGAAGGACATACAAAATTATCTTTGGATGGAGTGAACTTAATAAGAATGACAAACTGAATTCTTCCTATTGTAAAAATAGAATTATTCCTATTTCTACCTTCACACATCTTGTTTCCCCCATACCAATATTTGTTATTTCAGAATTATCTACAGAAAAGAAAACTGGAGACTCAAGAATGTAATTCCCAGACACACTGGAAGGTTATGTTTTCTTGCTTCTCTTGAAGCTAAGAGGCCATGTGATTGAGTTCTTGGAAATGGAATATGTACAAAAATGATACATGCCACTTCCATATGTGGCCCTTAAAAGATATATAGCTCAAACCTCTTGTTTTTTTCTTCTTTTTCCATCATGGCATCAGTGACCATTTGTTTAAGATGGAAGCATCGTAAAATAAAGAGGCTTGGATTCCTGAGTTATTGCACACAGGAGAGCCCCCAAGGAGACCTCTCAGACCCACTCCAGGAATAAACCTTTATAAGTTTAATCTACTGAATTGGGAGTTTCAGTTCATTTGTTGTGGAAACTAACATGAATATATTTCTCCTTATGTTTTCTCTTAAAACTATGATGTAGTCATAAGATAGTCTCACAAACTATTAATAAGTCAGTGTTATAAGTACCTTGAAGATTGGGACCTCATTTTCTCACCCAGCTAGCTCTAGCACTATCCTAGAAGCTGACATAAATAATACGGTCAGTAAATAATTTTAAGTGAATGAATGAATGCCTTGCTTTTCCAGTTATAATCTGCTCTTAGACTGCGGAAGACCATCTAGCCTACCTAACATTCCACTAAGATTGCCTATGATCAACAAGACCTTGTCAGACAGCTTCTCTGAAAGCCTAGGTTCATGGAGAACTAATACAAGTAATCGCTTGAAGCTTACTACCTACCTTGTCCAAGCCCCTTCTTCCAGAAGATGATCATAATACATACCTAATAAATTTTATATCCTCCAGAATACAGTGAAGCTAACAGCCACACCTCCCAAATAAAAGTAAATTATTTTTTTAAAGTACAATTTGAGGGATTAAAAAATAACATGGATTTTTCTAACAACATATTTCTTATCTGCTCATTTCAGACTACCTACTCAAATATACACCAATACTAGATAAAACAGAAACTTTAAAAATCAAAAGCACATATCTATTCTAAAAACATGGTAAATATTACCATGACTAGAAAGTGAATTCACAGCATGGTATAAGCAGGAGTTGAAGGGAAGTGATGGGAAGCTCAATTCCTAAGAGAGATCAAATTAATTTCATTTTGCAAGAATAAGTCAGGTTCAATGCAGCTGACTGGGGACTCATAAGAAGAGCCTCCAATTGCAATAAACACTAAAAATAGCCCATGACCACTATTTAGGGCTTTGGTCAAAAACTGGCTTCTTGATTTAGGAGACAAAAAGGAGTAAAAATAGCTTAATAGCTTTAAACTGGGATAAACTACCTGATGGATCAGCACCTGGATTTGCAATACCTACAAGGGAGCAGAGCCTCCAGTTGCTAATTTATGGCCTGATCCCAAATAGGTGTTTTAGGAGGACAGGGAGAGACAATCAAAAATTTCTATGTCCAGAAGGAAAAGTTTGGGGAGAGAGAAGGAAACGTTGTTAACAAACAAACACAAAGCACATTAGTCAATTCAATCTTAAAAACTATAAGAAAAAAACATTATTAAGCCAATAATCCAACAAACAGAATAATTCCCTCCCAGGAAAAGGAAATAGTAAAGCAATCTACAAAATGACATTTTGATCTTCAAAAATAGATAGGAAGCAATGAAAATTAACAGGAAATGAAACCTAGCAGAATTTCAATCAAGAACAAGTTGATACAAAACAATCAATCAGAAATCTAAAACATAAAATTATGACAGCTATGACAACATGAATAATTGAACTTGTTCACACAATTATTTAATAAAATTTAAAACTCATTCATTAAAAATTTTTAACAAAGTCATACTAAAATACTCTCTAGATGGAATAAACACTAAAATGGACACAGCTGAAGAGAGCATTAGTGAACTGGAAGATAGTAATTAGGAATACAAGCAGAAAGAAATATGGATAGATATAGAGTGAAAAATATAAAAGAGAAGTTAAGATACATGAATATTACATTGGTAAACTCTAAAATATGTATAATAGAAATTTTAGAAGGAGATAATAGTGTGGATGGTAGTAAGGCAGATTTTTCAAGACACAATGGCTGAACATTTTCTAGAAATCAATAAAACCTTATAACATAACAGATCCAAAAATCTATCAGTGAAATACGCTAGCCTGACAAAAGAGAAAAAAAATATCTCAACTGATGCAGAAAATCATTCATTCAATTAAATTTAACAAACATTTCTAAAAAGATCTGAGCAAATGCACACTAGAAATCAATTTTATCAAGCAAAAACATATACCTACAATATACAGCAAGAATACTGCTTAACTATTTAAATTTTAGAAGCACTCTTATACAATTAGGATCCAGATAAGGATGCCTGATAGCCCGGCTAGCAGTTACATTACATTGAAGGTCTCCACCAATTCCATAAAACAAGATAAAGTAATTAGAGGTATAAGGATTGGAAAACAGTCACAAAATTATTATATTAAGATTATATGATTGTATGATTGTCTACATAGGAAATTTAAGAGAATCTAAAAACAAAGTTACTGAGGAAGGTAATACAATCTGATCAATATACAAAAATCAAAAGAGCCTTATAGTACAATAATTTCCAATTAGAAAATATAACATAGAATAATATTTTGTGCCCTTCCCCCAAAAAATAAGTCAAGGTTACTATGAATAAATATAATAAAAGATGTGTGAGAACTTTATGGAGAAAAAATTGTAAGGACCTAAAAGATGACCTATATAAATGGAGACATTTACCACATTCATAGATATCATAAAAACGTCGTCTTCTCAAATTTATCTATAATTTTAACTCAATTCCACTGAAAGTCTCAAAAGGATTTTTTCTGGACATTGAAAAACTGACAAAGGAGTCAGTGTTCAAGAATAATGAAAACAATTTGAAAAAGAAAAGCAACACTTTATAGTAAAATTATGATAAAACTACAGCACTGGAAATAGTGTGGTATTAGTATAGGATCAGAAATGTAATTTAGTGGCACAGAAGTGAGAAATCAGTTATCAACTCAATTATATTTGGAAATGTAGTGTAAAATAGATGTGGGTATAGGTAGCAATTAATTAAGAGCAGATGATCCAGTCAAGATGTGTTGTTAGGACAATCACCTATCCATGTGGTATAAAAAAATGAAATTAAGTCCCTAATTCCCACCATGCATCTAAATTAATTCCAGAGATACCGAAGACTTCAACAACAAACAAAACTTCAAACTCTTCGACAGAAATCTGGGAGAATGCTTTATTATTTCAATAGGATGAATTTCTCAAAGAAATGATAAATTTCACTACATTTAAAAGTTTAGTGTCATAAAAGACACCTAAATAAGGTTTAAGATCATGGATGTTAAGAGATATTTGACACATATATAATATACAAATATAAGTTTCCACCTACAATTCAAAATGAAAAAGTTTACAGACAATTCAGTAAATAGGAACCTGGTCAAAGTAAAACACTACGAATAAACAGAAGAGGAAGACCCACTGACAAAAAGCAGGAAAAGAGAGTTGACCTCACCAGCAATCACAAAAATACTAGTTGAAACAGCTAATCATCTCACGTTTTCAACCAGTAGATTTACAAAAAGTAAGTCTGAAAATAATAAAAAGCTGATGAGTATGCAGAATGCGCATGTGTTATTGGGGGCAGAGGGTGGAATTAGATTTCTCATTCACTGATAGTGGAGATGAAAATCGGTATAGGCATTTTAAGATTGATTTTACAATATTTAGTAAGGTTGGATTATATGAGCCCAGCAATTCCACTTCTAGTTGTATTCCCCAGCTAACCTATAGCACAGGCCATGAGGTGACACCTGCAAAAGATGTTCTGTGTAGAATATTTGCATAAGAAAAACCCTGAAAATTATCTAAATGCTTATTGATAGGCTAAGGGATAAATACAATACAATATGTCATGTTCAGAAATACTATGTTAGAATGACCTAACTAGATTTCTATCTTTAAACATATAAAAGATTTTAAAACAATAAAATGCAGTTCTATATCAATATCCAGCATAAAGAACATTCTCTATGTTATTTATAAGTACGTGTACATAAAACTTTTGTTTTGAATTGTTACAAACCAAATTCAAGATCATGACTGCCTCCTGGGATGGAAGGAATGTGTAAGTCTCAGAAAAATAAAAGGAATTGAACAATCATTTAATGGCTTATTTCTTGCTTGCATAAAAAGAAGATTTAAAGCAAATATGACAACAGTTAACATTTTTTTATTTTGAAAATTTCATAGATGGCTATTTTAAAGTCACGCACTTGCAGTAATCTGTGCTGCTGTTTTTATTCAATAAAATATGCTTAAGGTTAAATTTGTGACATAGTTTATTTCCCTCAGACCTTTGAAAGATCAATTCCCAATTTATAATACATGGAATGATCAAGTAATATATGGTGATTAGAAAATAGCCCCAGTTTCCAATCAAGTGTTCAGAAGATGGAGCCTGAATAAAAATGGGGTCAGGAGGAAAAGTACAGATGGCTTGACAAGAGCACATGGTACATATAATTCCCTCTGTATGTCCCAAGACAAGCTTCTGGAGAAGCATCATGAGTTTCCTTAAGGAAAGGAATGTATCATTGGAATGCACATCTCTAATCAATATTCTCTGAAGCAGGAAATACATGGGCCACCTTTATGCAATTGGCAGGAACTCAACTATACTCTGGTAATTAGCTCAGACTGAGTGAACACAAGGGAGGGAATACAGAAAGGATTTTTATTCCTCTCCAGTCAGGGAGCAGCCAAGGCCCGCTGTACAGGGAGAATCCACACTCTGTCAAATCTGTAGGTTCCTGAGCACAGGACACAGACCTTATGTCCTTGGGCAATGCCAAGCTCTTTATCTTATCTTTCCTTTCACTGACACTGGAATGTTGTCTTTGTCCCAATTGCTATTGCAGTAATTATGAATGAAATTTGGTACAAAATGGCTATGGAATTTTTGATTTATTAGATTTTCAAAGAATCCAATATTCTGTCATAATAGTGAATAGGAAAGAAATTAATTCTTTGCTGAATAGAATTGCTATTTAGCTGCTTTGTTTCTCTTTAAAGTATAACCCAAATTGGAGTAATTATCATTGGAAGTCAGGAACCTAAAGTGGCCCAAATTATTTTTCTTGTTCAATTCAGTAATTATACTTGCATTAACAACAGTATTTGTCTATAGAGCTCCAGACATTTCAGTTTGTTAGGAATTGTTTAAGCCAAATCAAATATTATTAACGCATGCACCAAAACAAAGGGGTAAAAGAGGTTTCAAACAAGAGAATTAGAGAAAGAAAGAAAGAAAGGAGGAAAATGGCTTATACAGATTACATCTTTGGGTGAAAATGTTATGGGCATAATGGTTTAAAAATTTTTGTTTTTAACCCTGTCTTGGCTTTATCTTCACTCTGAAAAATAACCTATGTGAGTTTTCCACTAGCCCTTCACGTTTGGTGATTTCAGACATAACTTCTTTCAAATCCTGAAAGCAGATGATTTCCTTATATCAGCTAATGCATGTGAGTGTGACCCATAATAACGTTTGGCAGCTTCTTGGCTGATGTGCATAATGAAAAAAATAACATCATAACTTGAATTCTGAATTGTGTCCTTCCTCTTGTTCTGGGAAATTCTTTGTGTCACCCTTTGGTTACTTAACTGATCCTACAAATTTCAAAGTGTATGTTTACAAACATTTTGTTGTGTTTCTCATGCTATTAGCATTCTGAAGCTTTCTCTTTCCAGGTTTCTATGGCAACGAGGGTACAGCACATTCATTAAAAAGAAGTTCTGTTTAATTGATCTACTAATGTATTGCTTAATAGTAACTGTTAAGCAGTCTTTTGTTTCCAGGTCATATTTAGGGTTCACACATTTGCATAAAAACATTTCATTAGCTGAAACCAATTATTAATAGTAATTGTCTTTCTTTAGTTTTAAGTAACTAAACCCTAATTGAGGTTTTCTGAATAGCAAATATTTGTAGCTTTCAGAATATACTTGCCGTCTGAGCTCAGTTTGCTTTGTTTCCATAAGCAGCAAGAAAATTACAGAGCTTGAGAATTTTGATCAAAGGCAAAAATAAGGTGTCTCTTCTTTACAACTGAGAGTTAGATATTCAAGAAGCTAATGCTGGGCCACATCACATATTTAATAACAATGATAGCTGTTTGTAACTTTCAATATTAAAATACGCAAGATATGAATACAAAATTTATATTAGAGCCTTTTCATGGCACTCAAGGGAAATCCTGATGCTACCTGTATATTTAGGGATTACGAACACATTTTAGATTTAATGCCTGTAAGCATAAAGATTTTTAAGTAAAAGGGAAGTGTTTCATTTAGGTGGAAAAAATAGACAAATTATCCTAACAATGCAAGCCAAAACATGTGTAATTGGTACTTGTCTTTGAGTAAAATGAGATTAAAATGTGTCTGTACATAACCACATGTATATGAGAGTTTGTATGTTTGTAAACATTTTGAGGGTTAGAAAGTGATTTAGATATGTACCTGTATAGAGACATTTATGCCTACAACAAATGTTAATTCTAATCTCTTTGACGAAGAGACTCATTCTTACTTACATACATTACTGCTCTATTAAAGGATTTGATTTAAAAAAAATAAACTAGGAAACAATTTGAATGCCAAACATGCACCTTACTGACCAAATCTCTTCCTCAATATGTCAATTCAATTCCTTTACATATTCTTCTTTATATTTTCAGAAATATTTACCTTTTATTTTTTATGTTATTTATTATTATTTTGTTATTTATATTTGATCCTTGGCTTACTCTTGTCCAGCCATTGAATTACTTATATTCAAGGAATTTTTAAAATCAGGTCATATGCCTATAAATATAGTTTACTGAAGGCAATCACCTCATCCCTCCAAACTGCCTGAAAATATAATTAACACACACATTCTCTTTCTTTCTCTATTACTTTCCCTCCCTGCATTCTTGACCTCCATGTGTCTTTTCAGAGACATTAATAACATTAACATTACAATTAAAAAGCTAGACAGCACAACAAGGCTGCCTGACAAGATATTTTTATAATTATTTTTGATGCCATTCAGTTAAGAATGGATATCCTTTGATCTCTTGTAAATTAAGTGGATATTCTCTACGGAAGCTTTCTCAGATATCTGATGGACGTTTCTATTTTATAGGGTGAAGCATTAGTTTTAACTTATACTTCCAGCACCCATAATTTTTCTAAGTAACAATCATATACATATTGTACAAGTTTCAAAGTAAGTTTAAAACTGAAAATATTTGTGAAATGCTTGGAAATTATATTTGCAATTTGTTGGTGTGTGAGGTCAGTAAATAATGCAAAGGCTTTTCACGCTGCTTGATTAAAAATATTTTTATACACAGACATTAGAATATAACTAGGTAAACGACCAAAAAATATCAGTTACTGATTATATTAAATAAATATAAAATAAGGGTCTTCTGTAATGATACTCCTTAGGGAGGATTGCTGTGAGAGAAAAGAATTTTTGCTTAAAATGACCTCATGGGTGTAACTTAAGGAGTGAGATGAGGACAATATATCAGTATTACTTTGGAATTTTCTTATTTATAGCAGATTAATAATACCCTTGACAAGGTACAAAATCTGAATTTGCGCAATTTTTTCCCCCTAGTTTATCATAATATGAGGAGGCAGCCTTAACTCCAGCATGTTCAAAAGTGAAATAGCATCATTTAACTTTGTGTTAAAACCCTGAATGATTTCTCATCTTGGGATTTAAGGGGTTTTTTAAAAGTAAAATAACATTCAGTACATATTTATTTAAAAAGTAAAATGCTCTTGCTATGACAAAGTAGTGATGTAAAAATTCATTAAATAAACTTTAAAAATCATCGAGTCTATATCCTTCATTCATGCTTTAACAAATATGTATTAAGCCATTAATATGTGCCAGGTATTCTTTGTTACAGGCATTTTGGATACAATAAAATATGTATATATATTTTATTAGATATATTTAATATATCTATTTTGAAAGTGAACAATAGATCTAATAAATACATACGTTAGAAGGTGACAAGTGCTATAAAAGCAAATAGAATGAAGAGAGTACAGTTGGAGGATCAGGAGTGCCGTGGATGGGGGAGGGAGAGGCTCAGGGCAGGCCTCAATGAGAAGTGAGATTTTAGCAAAAACATGAAGGACATGCAGGAGCTAGCCAAGTGGACACCTGGATGTAGTAGGGTCCAGGCAGAGGGAGCAGCTAGAGCAAAGGCCCTAAGGTGGGACTATTAGGGGGCTGGATATGCAAATAGTAAGGAGGCCAGTGCAGCTGTAGCTGACTGAGAGAGCTAGGGGAGGAAGGGAGCTAACGAGGTCAGAATGGGGTCCAGCAGCCATGGCTTTGCCGGCTACTGCAAGTGTTTTGACATTTACTCTGATGAAATGGGAAGCCACTTCATTGCAGGATCTTCCAGGGTAGCTGTATCATGGTCTCAGTTAATTTGTAAAAAGATCATTTTGGCTGCTCTGTTGAGAATAAACTGTAGGTAGATTTTTCTGGTTACTATTGTTGTATAACAAAGTGTTCCAAAATTTAGTGGCTTAAAACAGTCATTTTATGTTGCCGTGATTTTGTGGCTCAGAAATTCAAAAAGGTGTCTGGGGGGCAGTTTTCACTTGGGGTTTCTCACAGCCGTTGCGTACATTTAATGGCTGGGGTGGCACTCATTTTAAGGGTCAGTTAGGCAGGATATCAAGGATGGCTCACCCACATGGCTAGGTGCTGCTGCTGGCTGTTGGTTGGAGCTCAGCTGGAGCTGACATCCAAAGCACCTCCTTGTTGCCTTTCCAGGATGCTGGTCTAAACTTTTTATGAAACAGCTGGATTTACTCAGAATAAGTGTCCCAAGAGAAGAGGACAAAGTAGTAGCTGCACGGTTTTTGTGATGTAGCTTCAGAAGTCATACAGCATCACTTCCTCCATATTTTAGTGGTCAAAGCAGTTCCAGGTCCATCCAGACTCAAGGGAGGAACAGCAAAGAATTTGTAACAATTACATTAAACTCTCCAGTTTGCCCTGTGGCTACAAATTATTTATGTTCACACTGCATGTAAAATACGTTCACCCTTTAGAAAACTCAGCACCCCCCAATTCTCATCACATTACAGCATCAGGCTCAGGCCTGAAATCCAGGATCTCATCATCTAAATCTGGTCTGGATGCAGATGAGGCTCCTCAGTACAGTTCCTTGGATACAGCTTTTTGGGTATCATTTATCTTGATCAGAAGACTGTGAATGAAAGGATGTGTTGTCTACCCTCCCACCATATACTCAACGTACAAGGTTGAAACAAGTGTAGGATCCATGTGACAGACATTGCTGTTCAATAGCAGGAAAATGAGAGGCTGCTACAATCACTGAGTGAAGTTCAATCCCTTTTCTCCCAAGAGACAAAACTCAAAAATTCCTTCTATTCATAGCCTTAAACATAAAGTGAAGAATCTTGTGATAGTGTGCACATGAGGTACAGACATGACTTCTTTTAGTCCAGAAACCTACGAACAACAACAAAAAAGACGAATTATCAGCTCCACTTAGCATCCCCTCAAACAGACACACACAGCCAATATACAATTGTGGAGCAGGAATAAAAACACTCACTTTCCGAAATGGGAAAGAGAGAAATACAGCAGTCACTTATGTGAAAGAATTTTAATCTCTCAGGCAGAATTTGTGAGAATGATGGGAGGAAGTCCTCCTTGATAGTGCTCAGCCCATTGTTCTCCATGTCCCTTACCTTCAATCTTAGATAAGCCCCCATTTTTTTTTCTATCTTCCTAGGCTATATATGGAATGCGTATTGGAAAAGATGTTCTCCTTGGGGATTGAACATCTTTCTTGGCTTGTTTTCCTGTCATGGGTTTTTCTTTTGGCAATGCCTCCTAAAATCATATTCAGCTTCTTACATATTTTATTCTATCCAATCCATGTGCCAATCACATGTGAGACCATTCTCTCTCTCTCTCTCTCTCTCCTTCTCTCTCAGTCTCTCTCTCTCCCAACTTAATTATGGTTACCTTGACTGAATCACTTGTCAGAAGAGAGTGAAACTCTTAGTTTTTTTCCCACGAGCAATTTTGTCCAACTGAAAGGATTCATTGGAAAGCATCTTAATTTATTCAGAGACTGTAACAAAAGGTGTGACAGCTGTATCACTGATTTTGTCATTGCCACAAGACTAAATTCTAATTGGCCTTCATTAGTCAAACACCTTCTTAGTTTTATCGGGTAAGGATGAGAATCAGTTCCTACTCACAACCCCACAGTTCTGGACTCTCACAATTCCCTTTCACATACACTTGGAAAGCAGCAAATTTTCGTTGACCTCTCTTGCTCACAGTACTTTTTCAAATGCAGGCAATAATAATAAACACAAGCTATCAGTATTTTATTTTCTGACATCGACTAAAATGACAAGATATTTAGGTACTTGTCTGCCTTTCAAGTTATCGTAAGTAACAATGTAACCAAATATTTCAACTTAACTTAGTATGAATAATTGACTTACAAGCTTCATATTTCTCTCCATCTCTTTCCCTATTCTAAAGCCAATGCCACATATTTTATTTTAATTTTCTTCATGGCAGAACCTTGCTTCTGAACAAATTTCTGTATGAGTCAGGGTACACTAGGATAAGCTGCAATAGAAAGCATTTCAGAAAACTCAGAGGCTTAAAGTAGCAAAGACTTATTTCTCACTTGTTCTACATGTTCTTTGAAGAGTAGTTGAGGTCTCTGCTCCTTATTGTCATTGCTCTCACTCTGGGACATGAGTTTCTGGTCCAGAGGAATTGTTGGTCATACTGCTAGCATTTTTTTGTGGTACAAATGAGAGGAACATGCTGGGCCTCAAGGCTTCTGCCTTTAAATAAGATACATTACTTCTACTCATATTACTTGGGCCAAATCAAGTCACACAGCCACACTGAGTTCAAGTGAGTAAAGCTCCTCTGACTACTATGTGCACAGGAATGACTTTTGAGATAGAACACAAAAGGCAGGCTCCATGAAAGAAAGAATTGATAAACTGAACTTCATTTAAATTAAAAAAATTTTTTCTCTGTAAAAGACACTGTCAAGAGAATAAGAAGATATGCCATAGAGTGGGAGAAAATATTTGCAAGAGACATATTTGATAAGCGACTATTTTTAAAAATATACAAAGAATGTTTAAAATTTAACAATAAGAAAATGAACAACCTGATTAAAAAATGGGCAAAAGACCTGAACAGATAGATCATTAAAGAAGATACACAGATAGCAAACAAGCATATGAAAAAGTGGCCCACATAATGTGTCATTAGGGAAATGCAAATGAAAACAACAACGAGATACCACTACAGGCCTATTAGAATGGCCAAAATCCAAGACACTCAAAACACCAAACGCTGGTGAGGATGTGGAGCAACAGAAGTTCTCATTGGTTGCTGGTGAGAACGCAAAATGGTACAGCCATTTTGGAAGACAGCTTGGCAGTTTCTTACAAAACTAAATACACTCTTACCATATGATTCCACGGTAGATTTAGGACTTAGTTTCCTGCAGTCTGATAACACATGTACCACTTGCCTCTCTGCTGGAATCTTGACTCTATTCTCTCTGTCCTTGTTTTTGTTCATTTATATGTTTGTTTTGTTCATTTTGTTTTGTTTCGCCTCTTTAAAAAACATCCTTACTATCATTTTAGTGGTATTCTGAGGGAAAGCAAGATTATTACATAGAATCTTATTAAATTGCCTCTTTCCACCATTTTTTGTCTACACAAAGCAATTTGCAATGTTGAATCCTAAAATTATGATCTCTTCAATTCCACCTTTACAAAATTTCCAATTTTATTTTCTAATTTCCATAAAAAATCATCAGTGAAGATATAATATTTCATGTATTAGTTAAGAAGAAGCCATTTTAATTAGCCATGATACACAATGTAGACTGTAATTAAAAACACAAAACTAATTCATCTCCTTCTTCTCAGGCTATATTTTTGTACCTGATTTTTCCAGAGATATTATTTATTTGCATAATTTGACTAATATTTCTCCTGAACATTTAAATAAGCATCAATGTTGACAGGTTTTGACTAGCTCAATCACAACCACAATTGAATCTTCCTGGATTAAAACCAGACTTGCTTTGATTGTCAGTATCTTTTCTCGGACCCCAGTAGTAAGACAAGTTTGAACATTAATAATCTGTCCCAGATATGGAGCAGACAAGCAAAGTTTGAGAAGCGTTAAAAATGACCCCTAATTCCTTCAAAATGTAATTTGTTAATTTAATGATATTTATTGAATAGTGTCTACCACGTTCAGGGCAAGGTGCTAAGCAGGAAGGACATCACAGCAAACTAGAAAGATTGAGCCCTTATCTTCAGGGAGATAAATAGCAATCTACCCAGTTTACAAATAATTATTTAATAACATTTAAACTCTGCTGTATCTTCTTTATTTTTAAAGGGAGAAATAATACATTTTATGACATTAACATTGCTTAACAAATAAAAAAAGAAAATCCTGTGCAATGTCCAAGTAGTTCCTTCCTTTGGATGTGAGTCTTACAACCATTTCTCACATAATCAGAAGTGGGTGGAGATTGATATGTTTGACTCTATGCACCTGCACCATATACCTGTATCCCCTTCAATGTGCGGACCTTAATTCTTGACTCTAGGGATGTTCCCATATAACCAATGCATCATTGTTGACAGAAAAAAATTCATTCTCCTCCATGGATTTTCTCCATATTCCTCTTCTTCCTTATCCAGTATTCCTTCTTAATTCCCACCCCTTCTTTTAGGCTCAGCTTCTTCTGCAAATTATCACTTATTTATCATTTCCACCCATAGATAGGGCTCCAGGGCAGAAGACAGGAAAGAAGCGACAGGACTTTTCTGTCATTTAGCCTCATGGTGAACCTTTCATTGAGCCAAGATTAGCCTTCTGTTGGCTTATATCTTGGGTGGTTTTGTACTGAAGAAATTTGCATGTTTTGGTTAGCCTGCCTTGCATTACCAAACCCTCTTCTCTCATCATTTTAAATGTTAGGATGCATGAAGGGGTTGAGGACTGTTGGAAGGAAAACAAAATTTATTTGATTTATACTTATGAAAAGCATTCAACAGGTAAAAGAGGGGGTTTTGAGGGTCTTTTATGACAGAAACTAATCTAATATAGGTGGTTAGGGAAGATCCCTGTGGAAGTGATTTTTGCGCTTAGAGAAAGAGTAGTAATTGATGAGTGTAGCAGATAAGCCAGGGATGAGTTTTTCAGGCAGAGGTAAAAGCATATTTCTAACTATAATGGGGAAGGGGGGACAGGGTAGGTGAAGCATAGCAAGCTAGAAAGACAGCTAGTATTATAGGGCAAAAAACAAAAGCAAACAGGAAGTAAGATGAGTCTCAGGATTGACATGAAATGGACAGAGCAAATCCATATAGGATATGCCAAAGGTTTTCATCTTTATTGTAAGAATGGCTATAACCCATCAATGGGGATTTTTATCCTACTTTCTTTTTATTTGATTGAGATGCAATTTAAATACTGTAAATTCATCAATTTTAAGTGTACAATTTAATGCACTTTTATAAATGTAAAAAGTCATGGAACCATCACTAGAATCATGATGTAGAACATTTCCATGTCCCCAAAATTGCATTTTATAGTTATTCCATTTTTAGAATCTCATATAAATGGAATCCTGTAGTATGCTGTCTTTTTTACCTGGCTTCATTATCTTATCAAAAAGTTTTTGAGATTCTTCAATGCTAGTACATGTATCATAACTTTTTTATTATATTAATATCCAGGTAAATAGCAATTTGTTATTAATTCTTCTCTGTTATGGTTTATTTAATTTGAGTCCTTTGTCTGGAATTCAGCCTGAAATTATAAAATTGTTCCTACAGAAAATACAATCCACTTTATTTTGTTCAATTTTATAATACAGTTTCCAGAACATATGGAATGAAACGTATGAGAAATCAACTTTTCAGAAGACAAATCTTTTGCTGTAATATTAAAAGAAAATCAGTGTAGTTCTTCAACATAGGTGTTAAGTTTTTGTTTTTAAATTAAATGCAAGAATTTCTTTTTACGTATTTCAATCTACTTTGCTATAACTTTCGTCTCGTAAATATGTTTCAAAAAGGTTTTCATGAGTTATTTTTAAAAAATTTTAAATAGTATGTAAATTAATCAGTTGAAGAGCAGATCCAAAGAGAAACCTGATTTGTCTCTACCTAGTGGATTTACAAGATACTTTGTAAAAAATATCTTTCATCATAAATCTACATTTTTTATTTCAGGTCATTGAAGTTGGACTTTTTATAATTACATTTTTGTATAGATGTGAAGAATGGTTGTTGAACTGTGCTTTGACAACATAATGGCAATCATCAGTGATGAAATGATACCTATTTGCACTCACTGATTGTGATTCTGCTGGTGAGGATGACCCTCTGTGCATGAAGAAGAAAGTAAAAGCTAAAATATTTTCTTGGTTCAATTAGTTGTGAATCAATATTAATTAAAGTAGACAGAAAATCTAGAAATTAAAAATGCATTTTCATTTTGTTTACAAAAAGTTCCTCAACAACATATGTATTTATTATTGGGAATTGTTTAAATGATCTTTCTGTTGCCTTTCAGAGATGAACCAGGATTTATTGCCTTATGATACATACCTATTGAGTACAATTATTTAGCCCTTCTCTTTTCTTAAATCCTATTAAAATGACAAGCTAAAAATTAAAATGAGAAGAAAACCATATATTTCTAGAAAGCCAAAATGAGTGCCAAAAGCAAACCAGAATATGAAGGAATTTCTGGAAGATTCAATGCAAATGAAATCTCATAAGTTGTGAAAATCCACGGAGCTTAGGGACTCGCAATCTTGTACAGGGAACAGATAGCCTCCAAATAAATGGATTTTCACGGGAAACAAAAACATGAAAATATTCCAAGGAGTGAAGAGCAGGAGATGAGACAGCTATCAGTGATAGAGTGATCAATTCATATGCAGTTAAAGAGCAGTAAGTCAAAGAATTTATTCATTTCTTCTAAGTTATCCAATTTGTGGGTATCTAGTTTTTCATAGTATTCCCTTATAATCCTTTGTATTTCTGTGGTATCCATTGTAATTTCTCCTCTTTCATTTCTAATTTTACTTATTTGATTCTTCTCTCTTTTATTCTTGTCCATACTACCTAAAGCAATCTATCAGAATCCAAATGACATTCTTCATGGAAATAGAACAAAGAATCCTAAAATTTATATGGAACAACAAAAGACCTCCAATAGCCAAAGCAATCCTGAGAAAAAGAACAAAACTGGAGGCACCACAATCCCTGATTTCAAAATATACCACAAAGCTATAATACAAAAGAGCATGGCACTGGCACAAAAACAGACATGCAGATCAATGGAATGGAATTGAAAGCCCAGAAATAAAACCACACATCTATGGAAAACTAAGCTTTGACAAAGGAGCCAAGAACATACAATGGAGAAAGGAAGTTCCCTTCAATAAATGGTGTTGGAAAAACTGGACAGCTGCATGCAAAAGAATGAAAATAGACCATTACTTGCACCATACACAAAAATTAACACAAAATGGATTAAAGTCTTGAATGTAAGATGTGAAACCATAAAACTCCTAGAAGAAAAGATAAGCAGTAAACTCTTTGACATTGGTCTTAGCAGCATCTTTTCAAATACCATGTCTACTGAGGCAAGGGAAACAAACGAAAAAATTAACAAATGGGACTGCATCAGAATAAAGAGCTTCTGCAAGGTGAAGGAAACCATTAATAAAATGAAAAGACAACCCAACAACTGGGAGAAAATATTTGCAAATCATATATCCAAGAGAGCATTAATATCCAAAATATATAAAGAACTCATACAACTCAACAACAAAAAAACAAACAACCGATCAAAAAATGGGCAGAGGATATGAACAGACAGTTTCCCAAAGAAGATATACAGGTGCCAAACAGATACAGGAAAAGATGTTCAACATCAATAATTATTAGGAGAATGCAAATCAAAAATACAATGAGGTATCACCTTACACCAGTCAGAATGGCTATAATTGTGAAGACAAAAAATAGCAAATGTTGGAGAGGATGTGCAGAAAAGGGAACCCTCATACACTGCTGATGGGAATGCAAACTGATACAGCCACTATGGGAAACAGTATGGAGATTTCTCAAAAGGTTAAAAATAGAAATACCATACAATCCAGCTATCCCATTACTGGGTATTTATCCAAAGAACTTGACATCAACAATCCAAAGAGATTTATGCACCCTTATGTTCATTGCAGCATTGTTCTCAACTGCCAAGTCATGGAAGCAACCCAAGTACCCTTCTATGGATGAATGGATAAAGAAGATGCGGTGTATATATACACAATGGAATACTACTCAGCCATAAAAAAGACAAAATCATCCCATTTGCAACAACATGGATGGACGTTGAGGGTATGATGTTAAGCAAAATAAGCCAGACAGAGAAAGACAAACACTGTATGATTTCACTAATATGTGGGAGATTAGCAAGTACATGGAAAAAGAGAACAGATTAGTGGTTACCATAGGGGAAGGGGACTAGGGGTGGGCTAAAGTGGTAAAAGGGCACATATGTATGGTGATAGATAAAATTTAGACTACTAGTGGTGAACATGATGAACTCTATACAGAAATTTATAAAGAATGTACATCTGAAAT
The DNA here is from genome assembly GCF_021613505.1 of Equus quagga. NCBI lineage: Eukaryota > Metazoa > Chordata > Mammalia > Perissodactyla > Equidae > Equus > Equus quagga. Next base: position 83,498,756 of record NC_060275.1, read on the forward strand.
TAGACAATGTTATAAACCATTATGATCTCAATAAAATAATTTTAAAAATAAATAAAGGACAGTGGAACAGCTGCACTAGGATCTATTTTCATAGCAGTTGCTACGGCATTTGCCCCAGGACTAAGTTCAGTAACAATGTTCTTCAAATAAAGTAGGGCATATGCTGAAAGAGACTCACAGGCTGCAGATAGAGAGTGCGAAGGAAGGAGGAAAGAGTTCACACAATTGGAAGTCAAGCTATTCATATATGCCACTCATGGACACAATCCCTAAAATCAGGGAACCTATAATCAGAATTGGCATTTACTGATTGTTTTAGCTTGTGCTAAGGAAATACACTCCAGCTACGAAGACTGATTAAGGTAGACTGTTTCTTAGAAATAGAAATAAATAACCAAGAATCAGTAAACATTAGAAGCTTGTCAATATCATTTAACCATTTAACTAGCTAAACAGAACATATTTACTAGCCTGCACAAACAGAAGAAGTATCCTCAAGTAAACAGAGTTAATAATAGACTCCAATATAATAGGTAAATTCAGAGAAATTCATTAAAGTATAACATCCTTAGCATAAGAACAATAATTAAAGTTATGATAGCTAAAATCTCAATAAAAGAAATAATCCTGAAAGAAACAAGAAACAATAAAAGGGGCCAAATAATAGGTTTATAATAGAAATAACTAGTAAATTCAGAGTGGTACATTAAGGTGTAACATTTATAACACAAGAAAAAAAATTTTTTTAATGATTGCTGGAATTGAAATCTCAATGGATAGGCTGAACAGCAGAATGGACATGACTGAAGATTATATTATTAAGTTGAAGGATAGAGCTAAAAAATTTTACAGAATCCAATGGAAAATGAATAAAGGTAAAAAAGATGAAAGAAATTTAGAAAATATAAAGGCCAGATGCAGGAAACCCAACAGCATCACTATATTTATTCTAGAAACAGATTATTAAAAGAAGATCTAATCAAAGAAATAATAATAGAAAATATCCCCGAAAGACTTGATTGTTTCGGTAGCAAGGACCCATCAATTTCTTTATAAAAATATTCTTAAAGTAAATGAAATCTAATAGACACATACTGATTTTTAAAAATATAGACATATAAACAAACAAAACCCTGAGAGAGAGACAAAGAGAGTCAGAGAGACAGAGAGAAATTGGAGATTACCCACAGGTTTTGTTGTTGCTCTACTTCATATCCCATTCATTTGAGCACTGCCCTTCTACATGTAGCTGTCAATCATGGTTCTGTATCCCTTGAATTTGAGCACACAAGTCAGGCTGGCTGGCTAGAGAGCCCCCATTCCTTTGAACAAAATTATTAGTCCATAGGTGGGTATTTGACCCAGGTGCGTTTCTCCAACGTCATCCTTCAGGGATGGATGAGAGCTCTGGGACAGAAAATGTCTCTCTTCTTTGATTGTAAGGTACAAAGAACTGGTTGTCAAGAGCCAAAATTAGTATTCGAGTGTGTGCTGTTTACTTGTCTGATTTTGCTTGACCCAGTTCTTTGACTTTCAAGGTTTACTTGCCCATTCCTTCTGCTTGATGCTTCTATGTTTCTCCAGGAAGATTTTCTACTACCAACCACATTCTTTTAGCTACACAAGAATGGTTTTGTTCTTTATTGAAGGGAGACTCTTTGGGCTCCTTGGCTGCCATTGTGGGACAAAAGAGGAGAAAGTGGCCTTGCTTGGAATGACACTTGCTTAACAGATCAGGACTAATGTGGTAGATGCTCCAATTCCTTCATGTCACTCTAGGCTAGGATGCAACACCCCAGAGCTTTAGCTCCACCTGTGCCCCTCTTGCCTTCTACATCATGGCTTCCATTGCCCATGACGCTCAAAATGCCTCAGAGCCTACTCAACACCCACATATGAATACCCACTCTCCAGGCCACGCCCAGTAGGCTGAAGGCAGGAAGGGGAAGAATACTACTGGCTTACTGGCTCACCCGTGTCCTGTCACTTGTGTTGCTGTTGCTACTACTGCTGCTGCTATTTGGGAGGTTTCTGTATCAGTTACCCAAAGGAGCTAGATGGTGCAACCCAGGAGGATTGACACAATGTGGAGCAAACTTTGAACAAGGCAGTGGGCATGGCAGTCCTCTCTTCCTCTCCTGATGTAATGCTTCGAGGTTCAGTTTATAAGGTCTCTGGAGTGAGAGAGGTGACAAGAGACCAACCATTCCATGGCTGTTGTGAAGCTTTGGACAGCTCTTCGGTACATTCCTCTTTTATTTGCTATCTTTTCTCCACTCCCTTATTTCCTTTTTTTCTTTCTTGTTTTCTTGACACTGGACCCTCTGCCCCCCAATAAAGTGCTATCACGTAGGATCTGTGTTCCAGAGAACCCGAGCTGAGATATTCTTGGACTTCACGGATTCAGAATTACAAAGGGATTCAGAAAACAAAACAACAGTAGTAACACCAATAAAATAATAACAATAATAGTAATAGTTAACACTTATTGAGTACTTTTTGCACACCAGACATGGTTCTAAGTACTTCACATACATTAACTCATTAATTCTCCCCCATGAGGTAGAAACTGTTATTACCGGTGCTTGGCAGAGAAGGAAAATGAGGAAGAGAGGAAGCTGAGGCCTGGCAAAGCTACAATGGCAGGGAGTATGTGGGAAAATGTTACAGATGATTTGCCCAAAATTATTAGAGGACAGTGGCAGTTCTCAGTACACTCTGGTGGTTAATGCTGAAACTAACTAGACCCAGTTGGCTGTGTGGTATACGCCCTGGAGAAAAAGGGGCCCTGTGAGTGGATTGAAAACACTGTTTCACTGACCACTATGACGGCGCTCAGGCAGCTTTGGAAAGGGGTCCATTCACATTCTAACTACACATAACTAAGAACGCTGTTGTCCTTGGACTTTACAAGGGAAATGAAGTAGATCAGGGATCTTGAGGTATAGCGGTAGTTTCGCAGCTCCACAACATCCAGCACGGCTGAAGCGCAGCTTCTCAGCTCTCCACAGCCTGGGAGCAGAGCTTCTGCTCACGGATGGTCCCTTGGCAGAATTGGCCTCCCGGAGGCTTTGGTCCAGCCAGCCCTGATGGAGTGTGGAAGTACTGCATCGCTAACACTGTAGTAGTTTGGTGATTTGGAAATTCTTCCGCAGGACTTCCTTCTAACAAAGTGCAAAGCAAAAGTAGCCGTTCTGCGTGCACAGTTCCCAAAAATGCCGATTCAGATCTCTGGCGCTGGAAATCAAAAGTAGCGTTCTGGTTTCATCAACATGTGTGCCCTATTGACAGCCTCAGTGACATTCAGGAAACCGACATAACCGTCTGCCAGCCTACTGTTGTGATGGTAATGTGATTGGAAAGAAGCGGATTTCCAACTCAGAACTTCACCCTCAGGGTAACACACGGGCTCAGGCCACGGGTCCCGCCTTAGTTTGCAGATGGGAGCGAGCAATAACCAGGACTGAATCAGGGACACACAGACGCCTACCTTTGTAGTTACTGAAAGGAAAACAAAACAAATTCTGAAAAGAAGAGAACTGATATTCCTGCCTTAAAAAATGTAGGGGTTTAGGTGATTATATGTGGGTAATAATGTTAATGGCTGGAGGATTTAAAAGTCCGGGAATCTTCTGACTTCAGGCGAGACTGGACCAATTGTTTAAATGTTTTCCTGGGAATCTCAAAAGGGGTCTCTCTCTCTCTCTCTCTCTCTCTCTCTGGTTCTCTCTCTCTCTCTGACTCTCTTGATCTCAATCTCACTACTCCTTCACCTTGTCTTTTCCTCATTGGCCAGATTTTCCCGTTTCTCAAGTTTGATTTCCTTTATGTTAGGTTCATGTTTCAAAACCCAAAATTTAATCTCAAGGTTCTAGAATAAAGTAAGTAATTTAATGCAATTGCTAAAGCAATCAGCCTCTTAAGAATGAGGATAGGGAAAAGAAAGCAGAAAACTACCCAGGAAAATATCTATCCCTATGCCCCCATCTATAAACACTCTTTGAGAAAAGGCATTGCCTTTAGAGATAGTTCAATTTTAACTTAATTTTATTGTGTCTTCTTGTGTTTGCAAACACTTCTGAGAATCTTTCCCTAACTACTACTTTCCGTCAAATTTACCCGTGAAATGAGTGTGAAAACTCTGAATTATAGGTTCTGATTGAATCAGCATGTAGCAAGCGAGCACTAATTGATTTGACTGCTGGTTAGAGTGAGCACATTTTTCGGAAGTGTGTTGCTATCCGTGTAGACATAGCCTTACTATCAACTGACACTATATGTCAAGGTCCACCACGCTTAGAGAATACCGTCTGATCGCGAAACAGCAGAGGAAGTTTTTCATAGATGAAACACCTAAATATATTCATGTTCTTTAAAAAATAAATCTCTAGATAGGTTGTTAAAAACAATACTTCAAAATGGAAACTGACAAGGCACGGGAGGGTAAGTGTGGCTCCATTGTTAGAGCTTGCTATAGCTCCCATACGATTAAAAATGGGAGAATTTTGATCGCTAAGGAAAGTGACATTTTGATTTTACTGTCTCTTCTCACCATCTTTCTTACACTGACAATTTGTAGTCAAAAAAGAACAAATCACACAGGTAATTTGAATATTGGCTTTTGTCTTGCCTTCTACCTTTTCTAAATAGACGAACTGATAAGTGATCCCTCAGTTTGTCTAATCTCAACAAATCTCTTTTTGCTCTGTTCAATAATATCACTTGACACCTTTCCTAAGCTCATTTACGTTAGCATGCAGACTGTTTCTCTACACAGATTTTTTTTTTTTTTTGAGGAAGATTAGCCCTGAGCTAACATCTGCTGCCAATCCTCTTCTTTTTTGCTGAGGAAGATTGGCCTTGAGCTAACATCAGTGCCCATCTTCCTCTATTTTATATGTGGGACCCCTGCCACAGCATGGCTTGACAAGCAGTGTGTAGGTCCACACCCAGGATTTGAACCAGCAAACCCCAGGACGCCAGAGCAAAACATACAGACTTACTGCTGTGCCACCAGACTGGCCCCTCTATACAGATTTTATGTAATATGAATAAATTATTTAGTATGGAACTTAAACATATAATTAAAATAATAAGTATTAGCTTCCACTAACCCATAATAACTTCTAATAAAACTAATGGGCATAGTTGAATATAATCATCGAAATGATATTTTTAAACTGTCCTTCTGTTTTACATTTCTAAAACTTTTAGTAATTAGCATAAAAGTTTGAATACAATCTTATGTAATGTCAACTGGAATATAAAATACTAAGTATTTGTCTGTGCACATGTGTGAGAACATATATTGTTTTATAAAGCAGATCTCTTTATGTGGTATTAGCAAAGCAAATTTAAAAACTTAAAAATCATGTTTCTATGTATTTAAAATTTTTAAATTACATTATAATATATAAATGCCCCTTTATAGAAACCTCCCCTGTAAAAGTCAGCAGTTAATTTTTCTTTGTATATGTTAGACCAAAAAGAAGTATCTTTATCAATATATATGTATCTTTTATTTTCCACATTTAGCATAACGGTTCTTCACTTGATTTTTTTCCCTTTAGTAGTGTTTCTTGAGAGTTATCTATATCAACAACTAGACATCTAAATCTTTATCTTATTCCAGTAAATGAAGGTAATCTAATTAACCTAAACACACCCCTACAGTTGGCTGTTCAAGTTGCCTCTGATTTTCCTTTTCTATTTCACAATAAAGCTGTAATACCCATTTCCGAAAATGTGTGTGTGAATGTATGTGCATATGTATGTAGGTGTCTAATGACTTTCAGTTACTAATTAGAAGATTATGTCATGGGCTGCTGACTCTCTCCCCCCAGTCCAACCTAAAAATCTCACGGAAATAAAAGAAAAATATATGGATTTGAAGAACTAAAGCAAAGCTGTGGGAATACTTTGAGAAGTAGACAGGGGAGAATGGTTGTTAAGGCCCGATGGAAAAGCAATAGCAGCCTGAGATAGTGCTAGGCCTGGAGTCATTGTCAGCAAGAATAGGATGGGGAACTTTTTTTATCAAGGTCACATTGGTTTATAAAATTATGTAAATTTCAGGTGGACATTATTATAGTTTGACTTCTGTGTAGATTATGTCATGTTCACCACTAAAAGTCTAGTTTCCGTCCATCACCATACATATGTGCCCCTTTTACGCCATTTGCCCTCCCCTGTCTTCCTTCCCCTCAGGTAAGAGCCAATCCATTCTTTTTATCTATGCGTTTGGTTGTTGTTTTTTATCTTCCACATATGAGCGAAATCATACAGTATTTGTCTTTCTCTGTCTTACTTATGGGGAGCTTTTGAGTTTCCTCTTCTCTGTTGTATTTTCTGTGTGGCTCACTCCCTGCCACCTTACTACTTCAGAGTAGAAAAGTAGCCGGGCCAACACAGCAGCCTTTACCAAGTAGATAAGCGGTAAATGAAGAGCAGCTGGCTACTCAGAGTCCTTTCCTTTCACCCTACTTCCAAACTACAGCCTGGCAATCATAATCAACTGAGAAAACTCTTTCAACAAAGAGCAGTATCGAGCAAAGGTCTCAAAGTTCCCTGAGGGACACAGTCATTCAGTGAGAAGAGAACAAATACAGTTTGTCAAACTCAGTCTATGATGTTAGGGAATTTTTCCAGGGGCATGCTCTACCTCCAAACCCATCAGAAACTTCACAAGCTAGGGCTAGGTTTTGGCCCTCCTATGCTTTACAAAACTAGTTAAAATGATTGATCTATTTGGGGAAGATAATCTCACAGACAAAATAGCAGACATAGAAGTGGATGACCAAAATAAAAGAGAAACAACAAAACATTATATGTAATATATTGTATAATTAATAGAGTAGGTAAGTCAAGAATTTATTTGCTTATTTTTTTGGTGAGGAAGATTGTCCCTGAGCTAACATCTGGGCCAGTCTTCCTCCACTTTGCATGTGGGATGCCACCACAGCATGTCCTGATGAACCGTGTATAGGCCTGCACTCAGGACCCAAACTCATGAACCCCAGGCCGCCAAAGTGGAGTGTGCAAACTTAACCACTATGCCACTGAGCTTGCCCCAAGGATTTTTTAAAGACTATATCCATAGGGCTATTGATAAATTGAAGAAGGAACAGTCATTAAGAAGGCACACTGGTAATAAACTTTATAATAGTTGAAATATAGGAGACACATGAACTAAGTGGAAACAAGACAGAACCAAGAATGAATTTTGGAGCTGGAAGATCAATTATAGAAGGCAGTCGGGAAAGGCAAGATAGAAAATATAAACAAAATGTTAACAAATGTGGGAGATAGGACTGGAAGTAGTCATGTTATAATAGACCCAGAAAATGGAGAGAAATAAAAAGGATCAGATAGGATATTTGAAGAAATAATGTCAGAATTTTGAAGAATTAAAGAAGAACAAATGAATGTCTAACATTAGTATGATGCAATGTCAAGCAGAATAGATGGAAAAGCCCCTTCTAGACAAATAAGTGTAATATAAGCACAACAAAAACCAAGAGAAATTCTAAATGTTTCTAGTGAGAAAGAGATCACCCACAAAGGAAGCATAATTAGATTGATGGCAAACTTCTCAACAGAGATACTAGGGATAAGATTTGGGGGATTATTTATAAAGTTTCTAAAGAAAAGACCTTTGGAACTAGAATTTTATATGTAGCCAAATTCTCCTTTAAATGTGAGAGTTCAACAGTGTGAGGGCATGAAAGGCTTAAAGATTTACCGCAAAAAAATCTTCTTTTAAAATACCTTTGCAGGAAGAACTGCCATAAAATGAGAAAAACATCCAGGAAGATGTTATGAAACATCATGGAAAATTTATCAAGTGCCACCTGCTCCAAATAAGGTGGTCCCTCAAATACTTTCAGTCTACCACATTTGCAGAAGAGCTCTAGACCTGTGTACGGAAAGTTGAACCTAGAGAAGACAGTTGTACTTTTTGATGGTCTGATCCAATCATCTTCAGCTAAGCAAACTCCTGAGTAGGATTTGGGACCCAGAAACCCGAACCATTGTCTCCACTGGAGAATATTGCTACATCCTCTGTTTTGACTGGGCTGACTTCTTTCTGTGCACTAAAAACCCTAATTGTTTCACCAACAAATGTCTGAGTTTAGATTTTACTTCCTTTAATGTAATCTAATATTCCTTAATGTTCAACAATTTTAAGTCATTTATATTTATAGTTGTTACTGAAATTTTGAGTTTATTTCTGCCAAGTTCTTTTGTATTTTATTTTAACCATGATTTCTTCTAGGCTTTTTTCTTTTTAAAAGATTTTATTTTTTTCCTTTTTCTCCCCAAAGCCCCCTGGTATACAGATGTGTATTTTTAGTTGTGGGTCCTTCTAGTTGTAGCATGTGAGATGACACCTCAACATGGCCTGATGAGCGGTGCCATGTCCACATCCAGGATTCAAACCGGTGAAACCCCAGGCCGCCAAAGCAGAGCGCATGAACTCAACCACTCAGCCACGGGGCCAGGCCCCTGGCTTTTTTTTTTTTTTTAATCACTTCTTACCTTCAGTTTGATTGAGATTTTTTAAATTTTAAAAATTCTCCCATATTTTTAAATTAAACCTGCTAGGTTTTCTTGAAAATAAGTCACTTTATTTTTATAACAAAATCTCAGTGTTACTCACTGTTTTCATCTTACTTCCCAGAAAACATAAGATAGTTATTCTGGAAGCCCAGCTTTGATCCCATGCCTGCCTGAGGCACTTTTTAACCTTCTACTCCCTCTCAGATGAAACCTTACTCTCACCAGGTGGTCTGGCTTACTATGGGACGTCTTGTTTAGCTTTCCTCTCTATTTAGAGTTTCCAGAGATTTTCTTTTAGGTTTGGAAAATGGCCCTGTACACTTTTTAATATTTTAAATGATTCCTTCATTATTTCTTTATGTTTCCAGTAAAGGTAGGCTATCTCAGTCTATGCAAGCTCTGTCACTTTCAGATCAAATTTGGAGAATTGTTATCTCATTATTTTTTCATTTTCCTACCCAAAGATATGGTATGCAATCTGTATATTTAAGCACTATTTTTTATAACATGTTTTATATCTTTATTAACTCTAACCACATTTTTATTAAAATATTATTTTAAAAAGTTATGAAATAGGACAAGAGTTTTTGCACAAGACTGTATTTTTTTAAAACCTCACATATGTAAATAAAACAACACTACATACATAAATATAAAAACAGATATATATTTTTGACATGTGTGTGTGTACACACACACATATGTAGTTATATATTCACATATCATACTAAACATATTAGATTAGTGTCCTACGAATATGAATGGAAGGGATATGTGAGTTGGGACTGTAGATAAGGCCATAAAATATATAAGTAAAACAGGAGAAGAACCTTGAACAAAGATGAAAATAAAATAGGAACTATGGAGAATGGTTTGTGTATAGCTGGCAAACATATGCTATTTCTGTATTCAACCATGTAATTCCCTTTTAGTATACAAGCAACATTGTATTTAAAGGACTCACTAATGAGAAGTGTTCTCAGATGAGAGTCGTTCATATTATTTCCATGTTCATAATGACTTGTGATTATGATTCTATTTCAAGTAATAAAATCCAAGGAAATCTTGAGCTATCAACTAATTCTTCATTGTTTCACTAAATAATGTTTAAAAAAACAACTAGTCAAAAGTCTGAGCAACTTACCTAATATCAAGATCAATAGTAATTGAATAGGACTACACAAAGCAAAAATCTTAAATACCTTTTGGGTCCCTGGGTAATTACCAGACTTCATCATTCTGCAAGTGAATATAATATAAACAGTGAACATTCTTAGTTCTGGAATGAAAATCTCAAAATTTTTAACTATATCCCATAAGCTTCCATTTGTCTAGATAACACATTTTTCCTTGAATTGATTAAAGTTTAAAATGAGAATGTCAGAAAAATTTTGTTGACTCTCTTATTGGTTTATAGAATAAATTTGACAATCATATTTATTCTTTCTCAACTGGAGATTTTCAAAACAAGCAATTTCATCTCATTGTGTGAGTCATAGAAATATGAAATGTAACAAGGATATAGCAGTACAAATTACTTTCCCCATAAGCACATATTGTTGTGCTGACGAAAATAATCCATAACCAATCTATAAACGAAAATTTGGGAGAGTTTATTCTGAGCTAAAATGTGAGGACCATGGCCCAGAGCCTTTCTTCCTGAAGGAAGAAAGGACACCAAAGAAGTGAGGCATACAGAGTGGTTATATACCCCCAAAGTGGATGTTTCACATATGATTGAAATGTCTCTTTTACAATAGTCACGAGACTGCTCTGTCAGCACAGTGATTGATGGACACAGCAGGTAGGTCTGCTGTCTCTGTGAACACAGCAGGGTGGCAGTCTGTTGTCTGGAGCTGGATGGTCACAGGTGAGCTGGGTGGTCAAAGGAGAGTGCAACAATCAGTTCCTAGCCTAAGGACAGATGCTTATCCTTAAGGAAATGCCAATGTAGGGGGAAGTTGCGCCTTTATCTCAAGGGCCTTTGTTCTTGCCATAGTAAATGTTTAAAGCAGATATAGAATGCCTGCTCAACGGCCACAGTCAGGCCCTTTTGGAAAAAACAAAGTCAGGCTGAATTAGGTTTACACCAAATGGCTTCCCCATATACTCCAATATATCCTATTGCTTGCCATTTCTATTTGTCAGTTGGCATCAGTATATGCATCCTAAATTTATCAGCAAAATAAGAACAAGACCCAAATAACATTTTGTATTTCTGTTTATATTTCTGTTACATACCTTGGATAATATGGAAGAAAGACATTTGTGAAAGAGAGACACTTGCTGTACAGCAAAGAGACTTCTACATTGGGAGGTAAGAGAACTGCCTTTTAGTTTGGCTGGGTTAGAAAGTAATTTGCTAACCAAAGATAGGTTTGTTTCTTTAAAACTTCAACATCCTTATTTGTAAAGTAAAAGACTTGAGCTAGATGCTTTCTAAGGGATATTCTCCAGTTCTATTATTTCATGAGTATATAAATTGAACTTACAAATCTTTGTTTGAATCAGAAACCTTTTACTGGAGATTTTCTTGTCAATGAAATATTGGAAGATAAATGCATTTATATGTAATAACTGGATTTGAATCTTAGCAGTAATGTCCCTTAGCTCTAAGACCTTAGATTTGCATCTTCTCTAAGACTCTTTCTTCAAATGTTAAATAAAGATAATAACAGCTAACTTACAGAGACAATTTAAACACCAACAATAAAAAACATACAGTACCTACAGCATAAAGAACACATTGCATATTTCTTGGCCATGTGTTCAATACGTTATTAATAAATTATTAGCATTTTATTAGTCCATATCCAACAAATGAATAGAAGAGATGCTGTTACCAAACCAAAGTGGGTTCACCTCCTGGTGAGTTAAAATCAGACTCTCCACCAGAAGTAGTTGTCACACAAAGTAGGGTATATTTGCAGCAAATAGGAGGCCATGCAGAATCCTTTCCACAGTCATGAATGTCTCCAAGCACAGGACAGCAATTTCAGATGAGGAATGCATATTCAAAAGGGAGAGGTGGGTATTCACTTGCACAGACTCCATTGGAAAACATGCATCCACAAACACTGCAGGTTATGGTAATAAGGCCTAAGCTCCTCCTAGAGAGGAGATCTTAGCATTAAACATGAGGCAAAGGTCATAGGTGTGGGGTGGGGCTTGGTCTGGTTCAAGGTGATTGGTGATTGCATCTCTTAACATAACAAAAAGAGAAAAACAATTTGGAGAAACAGTTAAGTGTTTAGGAAGCCTCCCTGGAGTTCCTCAGGGCCACTAGTCAGTGAGAATACTTACTACAGCACATTTTTTAAAAACAAGGTCAATTAACATATGACTTTTAGGCTTATACTACTGACCAGAAGTTACGCATATTACTTAATTACAGTGACTGCCAGCTATCTCTTAATTTCACCCTGGGGATTATCAAGAGTGGAAGACTCATGGAACTAGAAGAAACAGGGATGTTCACATATGCATTGGTGGCTCACAAAGAAATTACCATCAAATAGAAATAAAAACAGCAATAAAAATAAACAAAATACAAACCAATACATGCTTCTTTAGCTGGCATTTTACATTAGAAAGCCATTTAAGGAAGTAAGGCAAATTGCCTTTCTCAAAGGGATCCAGCTACATTTAGAAAAGACTTCTCTGGTAGGAGACATACTGATCACTAGATTTCTAACCTGCTGAATTAGTTTATATTTAAGAGGAGAAAATTGCCATAATCCTTTTTCAAACACACATGAATATACAGTCATGAACTATGAAAAACATGAGAACAAACTCTTTTCCAGGTTAATATCAAACTAATCCATTGAGAACTTACATTTAGAACATATCTCAGAATGGCTGGGAGTAGCACAGGCTGAAAATAAACAGCTATATTTTTCTATAAACTGAATACATTTCTATAGATTGAAGAAATGTTTGAGTCCTTAGTCTATTGATTAATGATAAACTAACACAAATGTAGCATTCTAGATGATCATTTCAGTCACCACTGATTACATCATTTATTAGTGACCCAATACAAAAAAAAATTAAATAGTATTGAATAAAAGGAGAAAGCCAAGAAAAGCATGTTGATAAAAAAGATTTAACTATAATTATAAGTGTAACTGCATGAACTAATTTAAAAACAAAATGAATTGCTTCAAAGAAAATGTCTCTGTATAATTGTAATACGATGTTTTACTAAGTAGCATTAATTATGAAAACTGCAAAGAAATATTATTACCCTAAATTATGGGGGAAAATTAAGGGAAAAAATCCCTAAATTTTGCAAACACATTAAAATATTACCTTGATCAAAGCACAAAAAAAGTCTTCTTAAAACAAGGCATGATGTAATTCAAGGGTTGAAAAACTTTTTCTGTAAAGGGATAGATAGTAAATATTTTTGGTTTTGTGGGTTATAAGGTCACTGGGCAACTACTCAATTGTGCCTTAGGAAATAAGCCATGACAATATTTAAATGAATGGGCATGGTTGTATTGCAATAAAACGTTCTTTACAAAAACAGGGGAGGCTGAATTTGACCCAAGGGCTGTAGTTTGTTAACCCATGATATAACTGATTCTTCTTGAAATAAAATGAATGAGTACAGTGATCACTGAGAAACTTCACTGTCAATATACTATTCTCTCTTAATGTGGAGAAAGAAAGAACCATCAAGTCTCCTGTAACTTCTGTACTTTACACTAGGTGAACATATTACTTAATGGTTGAGATTATGATTTGAAATATTAGATTCTCTCTCAGCTTTTGAAGACATTCATTCTTTTTAGTCATTCCTTTCTTTTCAAATATCCAAGGCTGGAGGAAGCCACAAAAGGAACGGGCAATGAGGAAAGAAGCAGGTATCCGAAACTCCAAAATCAACAGAGAAGAGAATCCTAAAAGGAAAGGAGTAAGACAGTACATGAAAATTTATAAACACTAGTAGGTACAGGATAGTGAGTGAGAAAGAAAACTCCCAGAGAACAGGCATATAATCTACTATTTCCTCCTTGGGTAGCTGAGATAGTAACCAAAGCCAGAAAGGCTCCCAAAAAATTATCTTCTCTAGTCCTTTGTCTTCAGACAAATGGATGTCTAAACAATTAATGACAGAGAGTTGTAGACTTCAAAACCCTCTGAGGATTGAACAAGTTTTGAGAGAAAACTGGAGAGGAAACCACTTGGATCTAAACCTCAGAGGTTTGAAGGAGTTAATGATCATCTTCTGATCTCGACATATTGCCAGGAATGACAAGTATATTGACAAGTGTACTAGGGAGACCTGGACTCCCTTGTTGTCAGCTATTCTCATGCTTTTACTAGGTTTTTATACATTTTAAGTTAAAAAAAATATTCCCTATCCTTCATTATAATAGGTTTAAAGTGTCATATAATTACCTGAGTATAATACAGTTCAATTATAATATTTACTAAAAAACTGCGTTGCCATCTTTCCTCTAATAACGTACTCTGACACACTTCAAAGGAAATTAGTTTGAAGTGTCTAAGATGGCTACTTTAAAACATTAAAACAAAGATAAGCTTTGTCTATGATTATCACCTCAGTACTTATTTCTAATTAAGATATAGAAAAGTAGATATACAGTGTAGGTGATGATAGTAGTGAAATAAAAGAAATCATGCTTGTTTGAATTTAGGTGACTATAAATTTATCGCCCAAACGGAGGCAACAAATAATTATATCAAGACAACTGATTTAAACAGCACATACAGATATAAGGTCACTCTCCTTCAAGTGAAGAAGATGATGATGCTATACACATGGGTGACTCATTTAAGAGTGAGCAGTTGAAAATCTAAAATTTTGTTTTCTCCTAGATCATATATACATATATGTGTGTATATATATGTACGATCACACCTTTTAAAATAATGAACATGGGTATCCAATTAATTGCAGTTTAGGGAAAATATATTTATTATCCAGGTAAATAATTAATAACACATGTACATAATAAAGAACTTAAAAAGATTCCTCTTATACAAAGGGGTAGAATTAATGTTCCACATATAAGAACAATAGATTTATTTGTATCAATTAATTTGAAGTACGCAGTCTGATAAAATTTCTTTACTGGAAAGGAGAATGGACTAGAAGAGAAATTTCTTTAATGCTAAGATTTTGTGATAAACCATTACATCTGTTGCCTATAGAAGATTCACATGTCTGGTCACAATGTCAGAGACTCTATTCCCCATGGGTTATAAGATGCGCTTCTGTGAGGAGAATTCATAGTAATACTATGTCTCAGCCATATGTACACCTTATGGCAGGACCACCTGTTGTTAGGTTGGGAGCAGGAACTTTAGTCTAATGTTTAGCTTGATGCCTTACATTTTTTCACACTCACCCAGTTCTTCTAGGAAGACATGTTGTCTATAAACAGCTATAAAACCCTTGCAAAGAGCACTAGCTTTAGGGACTGAATTACAGTTCCTCAATTTCCAAACCTTCTGGTCACTAGATTCTTCTTACATTCAATCCCCAATAACAGAGTTTTAAAAGTAAAAAGGCAAATAAATACACAGTTTATGGGCTCTTCAGTGACCACCAGGACAAATTTATTGAACTTAGTGTATTGACTATGGATAAAGACCATATGTGGCGGAGATAATGCTGGCAAATATGTATTCCACAACAAGAAACCAGACAATTCTGCCGTGCTTCAGTTTTGCCAAAGCATCTTGAACTATTTTTTGGACCTTTTAGGACTGGCAAAACCTGAAATATCTTTTACCAAGTGTTAGTCCACATATATATTTCAACGGGACTTTAATCCATATGATTCTAATTCATTTATATTTAAATCATCAAGCTATTTCCCAAGAGCTGTTGGATATTCTTTAAAATCTCAACATCATTTTCATTAGCCCTATTTTTGTATGAACCAGAAAACTGCATTTCACCTTAGGTACAATTTCTCAGAGGCATTTTAGTTGAATTTAGGTTTTGGGGAAGATTCTTAACCTGCCAAAATACTTCTACTACAATACGTTAAAATATTATCAAATGAGGGGCTGCATGTATAGTGCTTCCGCTCCGGGAACTTATAACATAGATGGATAGAAAAAGTCAAGGTTCACGAAACACGTACTAAACGCTAGTAGTATTTGTATCTATCAGTGTAGTTTTTGAATCCTCTTTATTAGCAGTACTCATGTGTTTATTTAAAATGAAGGTTCCTTGGGAATTTCTTCTGAGATTTGGATCCGTTAGGTCTGAGTGATTCTCATGTAGGTTGATGTTTGATAACGCATCTGATAATTAGGGTAATGCTGAAAACAAATGGAGAAAATCAGAGGTAGTATAAATGCTTAAGGATGAGAATAATTTGGAAGATTTTGTGGAGAAGCCAGATCTGGGGCTAACCAGCTGAAGATGGTTCTGGATATGTGGAAAAGAAGGAATGTCACATTTTTAGGTTTAACCAGAGGTATGAGCTGTAATGCCGAGTTAGGACTCACTACACAGTCAATGATGGTAAGCCCAGCCTGACTAGAGTAGCGGATTTATATTAGAAACTGCAAGAAATAATGGCAGCGAAGAGCCAAATTCTGAAGGGAGGCCTGTGCCAGGCAGAGGAGCTTAGAGCAAGACCTACACAACAGAGGCCAGTGTGATAAATTCATGTCTAGGAAAACCAGTGTGAGTTCTTTCTTAATGTGGGGCCCTGAGTCTCCATCCAGGGCACATGCTCAGAAAGCAGGTCCTATGAGTAGGGTGCACCACAATGTTACCACAAAAAGGAGGCCTTGAGACTAAATTCAGCTTTCAAACAGGCTTTGCTTGTGAATAAAATTTGTAGTTTTCACGTGAATAAAATGAGAATTTTTCTTTTACATGAACTGTATTACTCAATTACTCTTGCAGTTGGAGGCATTCAGGTGTGCAACCTTAGAACAGTGGCACTTAATTGGAACTCATAAAGAAGACAGAGATCAAGAGCTGTTTTAAAAGAAGACATGATACTAGTCACAGGGGTTCAAGAAAAAGGAATTGGAAAACATGAATGTGCAGTTTTCTAGTCTGAGTAGTTTGACCAAAAAAAAGTATATGGAGGGAAAAATGGTAAATTTGCCTCTATTCATCTTAGATTTGAAGACAGAGAAGTACATTCATTTTAAAAATCCTGCAGTTAGTTGGAGCCATACAAGTGTTGATAAGAGGTAAAGATTTTTCATATAGAAAATTAAGATCACATCTATAAAGATGAGAGTTGAAGCAGAAAGATGAATGATTTTTCTGTCAAAATTGAAAAATTAGATGCTTCAATTCAAAAGGTGAATTCACACACAAATTCATGCGGAGGAGGGCACTCAGAAGCAAGGCCATGGTTGAGCTGACTTATGGAAGAGGTGAAAATTGTCATGGCATCCTCCTGTATCCCATGTCTGGGTGTCTGTCCTCTCTCTGTACCAGGTAACAACCTCTGCTTTCCACATACCTCCCCACCACCTAAAATGCACACACACACGCACACACATGCACGCACATACTACACCACACTACATACCCAAGTATATTCAGACCATATGCACTCACACCCCTCACCTGACTGCCATCTCATTTCTGCAAATCCTTGCTGAGGCATTAACCGATAAAACTAAAGACTGAGGTGCTAACTGAAAAGGGATTAGTGTGTGAACTTTCTCACCTTATATTTTGATAGAGCTCTCCTAAAAAATCTAACGTCTACTATTTGAACCTAAAGAATGGAGCTTTAACGCTGTACATGCTAATAAGGGGCATGTGATCCTCCCCCAAATTACCCCACATAAGAGTAATTTTCTTTGTTCGCAAGACCTGTACAGCCTGGAAGTGTCGATACCCACATACACACCACCATCGTGTTTGTCCTCTTAAGCCCATAAACAGAGGGCACAAATTCTGAGTTGAGGAGAAATAATGTAAGTGTTCATTCAACAAGTATTAAATAAGAGGTTCTATGTACCAGAACATGTGGTACTTCTAGGGTCTTCAACAACAAATACGAGACATGAACTTATATCCTATTAGAAAAGATAAGGAAAGAAGACAGTTCAATACAACTTGATAAAGTGATGATAGGCTATTCAGTGGCTGCTATGGGGCATCAAGGAGGGACACCTAATCCAGGCTAAAATGGAGATAAGAGGCAGAGGCCAATCAGAATGCACTTCTAGAAGGAGACAAGGTTTAAATCGACGTAATGTCAAAATTTCTATCCAGAACTCAGTCAGTGATGCAATTTACTGCTGGAATCACTAATGTGTGGCTCTGTGAGTACCAGTTACTCAGATTATTCAGGCAAAATAAAATAACACTTGGAACAAACACCACAGGGCTTCCATCTCCTGATTGCCTTTCTTCCTGCACTTGATTTCCTGTTACCTAAGACTTCACTGTTGTCTCATCCTTCAGTCTATTTCTTTGGGACTTGACTCCCCTGAATAATTTTACATACCAATGTCCTCCTTTCAGTCAAATTCCCAGTGCTTGTTCTTTCTAACCAATCCAATCATCTTATCACTGCATCCCAGTATAATAGGAATTTAAAATTTATTTATATTGTTTGAATTTAATACAACTACTATCACTTTAAGGAAAAACAGAATGGATTCATTAACATTTCATGAATATAAATGTAAAGATGGAGCGTTCTAAATGTTTTAGTCCTACCAGCTTATTAGTATAACACTCTTTCTTTTAAGTAAAATATAGTCTTTAGTTTTAAAATGAAGTTAGTCTACTTCTATTGATATTTTTTCAAATTTATCTAACAGTGATATACTTTGTGAAGGTTAAGTTAGTCAATCAATTTTGCATCGTTCTAAGAGTTAACACTTCCTGTGGGTTTACCATATGTCAGGCACTATTCTAAGCACATCACGGGTATTATCTAATTTGATACTTGCAGCAATCTTCTGACGTGATCTCATTTATGTCCCTTTTACAGATGAAGAAAGTGAAACATATCAGAGTTAAATCATTTGCTATTTGCTGATGCAGTAACTGGGCCAAGCCAGGCTTAGAGCTCTGACAATCCAATTCCAGAGACCATGCTCTTCATCACTATGTTACAGTGTCTGCATTACACAGAGAATCCAAATCATTCATAATTCAGAGAAGCTACATCTTAAAGAAGGATATATGAATCAGCCGAAGATTGTGAGTTCTTTTTTATTCAGAATGAATTAGTTGCTAAAATATATTTAACACAATGTTTATAACATTCTTAGTCACTTTTAAAATGTGGATATCACATATCAATCAAGTATATGAGTGATTTTTTTTTTTTGAGGAAGATTAGCCCTGAGCTAACATCCATGCTCATCTTCCTCTACTTTTTTTTATATATGAAACGCCTACCACAGCATGACGTGCCCAGCAGTGCCATGTCCGCACCCGGGATCCGAACCGGTGAACCCCAGGCCGCTGAGAAACGGAACGTGAGAACTTAACTGCTGCGCCACCAGGCCAGCCCCATGAGTGATTTTTTTTAAAAGCGTAAATTAAAAGGAAAGTTACATTGTCACAAATGCTATAGTGATATTTCTGAGATAAAATATTATAAATGTAATTTTGATGATCTCTTTTATTTTTTGCCAGAACAACAGTAATATAAAGCTACAATTCAAAGTGTCATATTCTTAGCAACTATTATTTCCTACTGGTAATTAAGACTTCAAATCAAAGGAAAGAGAAAAGGTAATCATATGGCATCATTTTTAAAAATCCTGAAGCAAGTACAAAAATAAAAGCAATATTAGGAGAATTTGGAGGAGTTTTTATAATACTATATTTTAATACAAATTAATGTGTACCTTTGTAGAAAAATCAGCAGGCCCTCACATACAGGCCATACATAAAAAGTCATTTTTCATTTTTCAGAATGATTTTTAAATGATTATTTAAATATTTACTCTGAAAAAATATGGCACGAGAAGTATGGTTTTAGAAAAATACAGCCATAAAAAAACCTCCCATCATCCCAGATAGTTGAATAAACTAAAAATAAAATTATAGCTCTTATATACCTGCTTAGGTATCTCTCTTTAATGTAGTTATATCTTTTTACACAAAGCTATTTTTAGAGTGTAGTTTTTAAATGACCAGAACCACACTCACCCAGGTAGCATCCAAACGCAGAAACTTTTATCACAAATATTGAGTCTACAATATGAAAATAAGGCCAATTCCCTTCAAGGAGTAGTGGGAGATAAATGAATGCCACCCCAGCACCCCTGTCTGGCTGTTATACTCACCTTTGCAGAGTTGTGGAAGCAGGGAACCCAAACCGGGATTAGATTGGGGTTTACAGAAGCAACACTAAGAGCCTTTGGGGACACCATTCAGAGATTTAGGAGTCTTTAAGAGCACTATCATTTGGAGATGACTGATGAGCCTTTGTCATAAAATTTTCTCACATTCATACACAGAAAAAGTTGTATATGATCTTCCACAGATTAATGTTATGGCTTGAATGTGTCTCCTAAAAATTCTTATGTTGAAGGTCTAATATGCTGGTATTTGGAGGTGGGACCTTTGGGAGGTAATTAAGTTTAGATGAGGTCATGAGAATGGGGTTCCGTGATGGGCTTGGTGTCCTTATAGGAAGAAGCTGAGCTCTCTCTCTCCCCCTGTGAGGACACAGAAAGAAGGTGACCATCCATAAGCGAGGAAGAGTGCTTTCACCAAAACCCTACCATGATGGCTCCCTGACCTTGGACTTCCAGCCTCCAGAATGGTGAGAAAAAAATGATCTATTATTTCAGCCACCCAGTGTATGGTATTATGTCATATCAACCTGAGCCGACTAAGACAAGGAATGTATTTTAAGATTTACTCAAGCACTCTTCTAAAGAAGATAATATCTTTATTCTTTTCTTTCTCTATTCCTCATTTTCTATACATTTAGGGTGAAAACAAAATCTCATTATGAGGATTTAGTGTGAGAATTAAATAAGTACATGTAAACTGTTTAGAACTGTGCCTGACACAAAATAAGTATTAAGTGTATTTCTTGGCTGTAGTACAAGAAAATGTAAGAAATCTGAGTAGTTTTAAAAAGTTAGGATTTTTTGGCCCAAAACAACTAAAACTCAGGCAAAGGGAATGTTCAGTTACCTGCTCATCATGGCCAAGGAAGCCCCAGAATTTAAGTCCAGAATGATTCTGTTAAGCTGTGTTATTGTGGTATCATTTTCAATTTTAATTTCACACCTTCATTTATAAGTGGTTCTGAATATTTATTATTTGTTGTAGATTATGAACTCCTAGAAGTCAGAGCTTTTACCTGAGCAGCTCAGTAAGAACTCTGAACAGACTCATGAATATGCAGTATCTAAATACTACTCGAGAGCAATCACATCTACGTTTACTATATATTGCAAGAAAGAAAGACACAATTTATAATGTCTAGTTTTGAAGTATTGAATTATGTTGACCTGGTAAAACAAATAGCAGGAAGAGTGACTAAATAAGAATGCCTGTAAACCAGGAAGATTCCTTTTATTCAGAAGGCAAACTTTCCATAAAATGTTATTCTGGAGATTCAAGATCCTTTTATGTAGGCATAGCAAGTTTTATAATGCATTGAAACACCTGGAGAGCACGTCTCAGAAAACACTTATTTCAGACCCAGCATATGATCACTGTTGATTTGACCAGAGAAAAGATCAGCAGAGAAAGGATCCATTGACATGCTTTCTAATTTAATTTTTTTAACTAATTTTTTAAACTAACCAAACCCGGCTGTTTGGAAATGTGGGTAAATAAAGTCAAAGTGTTAAATGCCTTAAATCCTTTTGTTCTGATTTATTTTACCCCCAGTACTCTCTTTACATTGAGGTATAGTTTACATGCAGTAAAATGCACCAATTTTAAGTGTACAGTTTGATAAATTGTAAGAAATGCATACAACCATGTAACCATCCTTCCAGTCACCACAGATTTCCCTCATCCCTGCTTCTTTGCCACCAGTAACAATCTCCCCGTCCATCTGCCCCAGGTAAGCACTTTCTGATATCTACTATCATAAGTTAAGTTTGCATATTCTAGAATTTCCTGTAAAGGGTAATCAATAAATTGCACTATTTTGTGTCTGGGTTCTTTTACTCAGCACGTTATGTTTGAGATTCCCCCAGGGGATTGAGAATATCAGTAGGTCATCCTTCTTTAATCCTGAGTAGTATTCCATTTTATAAACAAACGATGATTTGTTGATTAATTTTTCTGTGCATTTGAGTTTTTTCCAACTGCTAGGCTATTATGAATAAAGGGACTATGGGCATTCATAGTGTGGATGTAGGTTTTAATATTTCTTAATTAAATATCAGTAGAATTGTTATGTCACAGTGTACCTGCACGTTTTACTTCATAAGACATAGGCAGTTTTCCAAAGTTGTTGAATCATAAACTTTTACTGGAAACATATGAAAATTTTTGGTGTTCCACGTCCTCCCAACTTTTACTATTTTCAAATTTTTAATTATAACTATTCTAATGGGTATGAAGAGGTGTCTTATAGCTTTTCAATGTTTTAATAGAATAAAACATGAGTCTTCTCTTGAAGACTGGTTGTTTGGAAATGTGAGTAAACAAAGTCAAAGCTTGAAATGGCTTTTTGCATTTTTTTTTGAAATGCCTTGAAATCTTTTTGTTTAACTCCTCCTGATAGGTCCCAGGATAATGCAATATATTTTAACTCTAGGATTGCACTAATATACAAATTTAACTCTATTGTATAGTCCCATTTAACTTTTGAGTTGAGGGTTTCCATTCTGCCGTTATGTTTCAAGATTTTTTTATTGCATTAAGAAAGCTTATGGAGAAATGTTTTTCCACTTTGAAACTGCATTATTAATACCTTTTGGATGTTTTAATTTGCTTAAAAGTCCACTTTTTAAAATGGATTTTTAAAAAATCATAAAAAATACATATAGCAAACCTGATCCTCTAAATGTACAAGTTGGAACTGAGCATGATATAACAAATAGCAAAGGTATTATGACTGGGTTTGATACTCATTTGTTACAGAAAGATCATGGAAAAAAGAAATAAGTACCTCTATTTGGGACAGGTCATAAATATCAATAAATGAAATCACAAAGGATCAATAAATTAACTATTAAAGAGAACACCTAGCCAGTAAATATAGTTGCTAAAACCAGTAAATAAAAATACAAGACCCCCAGTTGAATATGAATTTCAGATAAACAACAAAAATTTTTTTAGTGTAAACACGTTCCATGAATATTTGGGTCACACTTATACTAAAAATGTATTTGTTATTTGTTCATATTTAACTGAGTATCCTGCATTCTATCTGGCAACCTACCAGATAATATATATATATATAACTGTGTATATGTACCTACATATATATGCATGTGTATGTGCGTAAATATAGAGAGAGAGTAGAGTTCCGCTTGTAGCTCTTTGTGTAGTAAAGAGACTATTACTAGAGGTCCTTTTAAAGCGACACTGATTCTGAATGCACATGATATGTACATGAACTCTGAGAGGGCTCATGAATGTATGTATTCATAAACAAGGATCCAAAAGCATCAGCTGGTGTATTGATTTGCTGTGATTGTCATAACAAGATACCACAGGCTGGATCGCGTAAACAACGGAAATTTATTATCTCACAATTTTGGAGGCTGGAAATTCGAGATCAAGGTATAGGCAGTGTTGATTCCTTCTGAGAACAGTGAGGGAAGGATCTCTTCCAGGCTTCTCTCCTTGGCTTGTAGACAGATATCTTCCCCCTGTGTCTTCACCTCATCTTCCCTGTGTACATGTCTGTGTCCAAATTTCCTCTTCCTATAAGAACACCAGGCGCACTGGATAAAGATTCACTCTAATGACTTCATTTTAACTTAATTACCTATGTAAAGACTCTGAATCTCCAAATATGGTCATGTTCTGATGTACTGAGGATTAGGACTTCAGCAAATGAAATTTGAGGGGACACAATTTAGCCCATAACCCTCGGGAAGAAGAATTAGAAAAGACTGAGAAGGAAGTGAATGAAACATGGTCAATGAAGAGAATAAGAATTAGAGTGAGGGTCTTAGATTATGTGTAGGAAATTGTCCAACTTAAATATCCTTTTATCTTGCCAGTATATGTTTTAAGAGGGAGTTATTCAAGACATTTAGCAGAACTGCTCTTAGATTTAGGTATGGGAAATCTCAATGGGGCCAAGATTCCCACTCTCTGTGAACTAAATCTCAGTGTAA
Source organism: Equus quagga (assembly GCF_021613505.1). Lineage (NCBI taxonomy): Eukaryota > Metazoa > Chordata > Mammalia > Perissodactyla > Equidae > Equus > Equus quagga. Next base: position 83,522,573 of record NC_060275.1, read on the forward strand.
TAAATAGAAGAAAACATGTATGTGAGAAGGCTAAACGTCTAGAGGTGTTATTTTGGCTTCTTCTCTGATATTCAACAATGATTCCAAATGTAGATCAAATAGGGGAAAAGAAAAGAATAAATTTGGAATCATATTTTAAAATGTTTTCTAATTCAGAATGCTTAATGAATACATTGAAATTCACTTGGAATAATAAAAGTGATCTTTTTCTAAAATGCTCATTTAAAGCCATGGTTTATTACACAAAGTTCTTCTTCAAGGGACCATTTTCTACTGTCTCAGCAACAATCATCCCCATGGAACACAGAATCCTGGTCCTGCTCCTTAGGACATACCAAGAATCAAGTCTCTGTTTATCTCCTCCTACTCTGGGAAAGGAAAAATCTGTTAAAACAATTTAACAAAGATTTAACAACATTTTCACATTAATTACGTTGGGCATAAACTGTGTGTGTGCTTGTATAAAACTTAAAAGTTCTGTCTTCTACAATTTTCTGGCAAAATGGCACGGCTATGTCTATGATCTTTTATGCCACATGTAACTCACCTATAGCACTGTTCACCTAAAAATAAGAAAATTCTTCACAAGGCAAAATATAATTTGCATCACAACCAAGAGAAAATATTCTGAGGGCAAGGTTTGTTCATATATGAACAGATTCTCATGTTTCAAGTACAGAGTGGCATACATTGATCTCAGTAGAATCTTTAGTAGAATATATTCATCAAATTTGTCCATGTGATAGCACAAAATTTGGATTTTAATTTTTTCCGTTATTCCATGATTTCTAAAATCGGGAGATGAACTGAATAAATTGACATCTCCAGCCAGTTTATCCACTATTCAGCCTGGGAAAATGTACAGGATATTAAACCACATAAATATGCTACATACCGTATCAATGGGAGCTTCCCTGATGCTACCAGATTGTTTTACTTTTTTTTGGTTTTACTTTCTCCCCTATGCCCGACTACATCTATCACAGTACTTACTCTAATTGGAATTAATTGTTTACATGTCTATTGCCCTTCACTAAATTATAAGCCCAAGAGCTCTTATTTGCCAAAGCTTAGCACACAGTTAGTTAGAATTAACTAAATAGTCTGTTGAACAAATAAGTGAATACATAAATTCAAATAATTATAGTAGTAGCAAGTATAATTTGCTGACACCTTACTATGTGGCAGGTAGCACGCTAGCCTGATAATATGGATTATTTTGCTTTCTTCTCAACAACAACCATATGATGTAGACATTATCTTGTAAATGGCAGTGCTGGGACTTGAACTGAAGTCTTTCTGTTTTCAGAGCCTAGAGTTCATATAGGATGTTGGCTAAGAGCCTGCCCTACTGAGCCACACTGCATTAGACTCCCAGCCCTGCCTCTTATCAGCTGCATGGCCTCAGGCAATTTATGGAAGAGCTCTAAACCTCAGTATCTTAACATTCCTGTGCTTTAGTTTCCTATCTGTGAATTAGAGACAGTAAGAATTACCTATTCATAAGATTGTGTTGAGTCGTAAATGATTTATTGTACCCAAAGCACTTAGAACCAAGCCTGGCTCATGGCGAGTACTATGTAACTATGAGCATTTTTATTACAATAGATTGCATTCATATTATACTAAATATTTAGCGTTTAAATTTTTACTGTCTAATTTACCACCCTGCTTTTAGTTCTGGAATATACTGCAAACCTGCTATATGTTCTTTACTCTGCAATTACACTGGCACAATGTTTACGTGGGCCCTGGTTTCTTTTTCTTGAGAAGATCAAATTCCTCTAACACAAAGCTTAGGTTAAAACTGAGCAAGCCCCTGCAGGTGTAACTTTGTGCTACCTACACAGAAGAGCTGAATAGATGAGGTGGCTGAGTATTTCCAGGCGGAAACAGAATCAAAGAAGTGAATGGTCTCAGGCATCATATATCATACGATTACAAGGCCAATTTGTTAGTCTACTATATTTGCTGGAATATTGTGTTTTGAGAAAAGAAAGGAAACGGTAAAGTAACATTAGCTAATTAATTGCAAGCATTCCATGTACTAGGTTTAACACAGATTTAAATAATAATAGAATGCAAAAAAAGAAAGGAAATAGAGCTACATTACAATGACATTGAATAGTAGCTCTGTTTTTGGAAGGTCGTTTTATTTTTCAATAGTGCCAGGTGTAAGACACAAGGAAGGCATACCTAAAGGACATTGTAAGAAACAATGGAAAGTCTTAAAGAGAGGGACTCCTTGAGTGCTAGAATTAACCAGGATGATTTGTTGGCTTTCAATATACAATATCCATTTGTTAAGTATGAGCAAGAATTAGTTCCACTAGTAATTAGTGCAATAAGTCCCACTACTCTTGATCTGTTGCACCCTACAATTTGCTCTTAATATTAAATAAAATATTAAAACCTGTGACTGTTTTTATATCATCAGCTTTAAAAATCTCACTAAGTTATTTTAATCAATATACTTGTTTTAAGTAAAAGCCATTTAATCTCCTGACTTATACATTAACCTTCCATTAAGTATTAGTGAAGAAGTTAAATGCACCTTAGTCAATAATGCTAATGCAGGAACTGCTGTATTACCTATGGAGAAATGCGTATTCATATTATGTTAAAGTGGCTATCCTTAACGATTAGCCATTACGTGTCAGGAAAGTGATAATAAATTTGAAATATTCCAAGAGAAAATGAATTATAATGTTGAAACTGAGTTCTCTGTACTGTAATAATTTTGAAATGAGGTCATCTGCTTCTTCTGGTCAGTGCCTTTTAAGGCAATGATATTGAAGTGATGAAGACACCCTCGGTGACACTTTAACCTCACCATGCAGTTTCACATCTTGGTGGGTAATAAATGAGGCTGCTAATTGAAGCAGAGATGTATGAATCTATTGCATGGTAGTGTTTTAACAAGTGCTCATTTTGTGTAAATAACGTGCCAATATCTGTAAGCTGCTTATGATAATGCAGAATTTTTTCTGCTTCAAAACCATGTTGCACATTTTTGTTTATCCCTTTATCATAAAATGATATTTATTTTCAATCCCCCTTCCTACACATCCTTATATTTCTCTAACATTCTTCTGCAAATTTCCTTCCCATCAAAATCTTATTTTATGGTAAGATTGTCAATGGAAATTCTAATGGGTTTCTAGGAGCACACAAATTCACTTTATCACTGAGGAAAACGTGTGTACCTAGATAAGACGTTGTTTCCTAGATGGTCAAGGAAAACGAATAAATTCTAAATAGGATTTTCCCAAATATCTTCTTCCTCTGTTTCAATTAAAGATGCAGATACTTATTCATAATTATGTTTCCATATCTACAAGTTTTCTTCCATGTTTGAATTATTAGACATAAAAAATACAATTTCATGATTTGAGAAAATTAACCAGATATTGGGAAGTTGTCACAAATCAGTTCAAATTTAAATGGCTTATTGTTCTTGTCTTTGGCCCCTGTAGGTGTCCTTGCAGTACCTTAGGAAAGAGGCTAATATTTTGAATAATTATATTATGTATGTGTATGTATTCCATATATTTTCAGTGTCTCAAGGAAAATGTGTAAACTATAAATAGTCTACTAAAAATGAATCTTAACTTTTTAAAGTTAAGAATAGCCTTTTGACTTATTGGGAACAAAACAGAAATTAATGCCTAACCTGATCATTAATAAAATGTTTTAAATCCTGTGGTACCATTTTCTGCCTAACAAACAATCTCTCTAAAACTGTATAAAGGCTGATATTAACTTAACAGTGGCCCTATTTTCCACGTTAATTGCTTAAAATCTCAATTCCGCCCTCTGGTAAAGTATCATTTCCATGCATTTTGTGTCATCAGTTAAATAAAAATCATTGCTTTTGGAGTTACATCATAAATGTTTTGTCACATTTGTTATATATTATAATAAACATAACTCCAAAATTATTTTATTTTATTAAAAAATTATTTTATTTTTTGGCATTATCTTAGGAAAATTTATGTTAATGAATAAAGAATTTATTCTGGGCACCCATAGTTCATAGCCATTAACATATACCTTTTATTCCACTCCAAGTTGGGCTTTATCATTTTTTATTTCATTATACTCTTATCAATAAAAATTCCCTGGAATACTATTAGAATTTAAAACTTGCAAACACCTTTGTCCATAAAAAGGAAACAAGAAAGACAATCAGGATATTACAATTGTATGCATAGCGTTCATAAATGTGTTCATTTTATAGAATTATTCTGTATTATTCCATTGAACTAGTAAGAGCCACATTTATTGAATACTAACCACCTTGTAGCCAACATACTAAGCACTTTCTATGTTTCCATGTATTTAAGGTGCACAATACCCCTAGATATATCTACTACTTTCTCTCTTACAAATGGGGAGATGGAGTTACAGAGATGCTAAGAGGGCTCCTTCCCGAGGATGTATAGTTGTTAGGCCAGGATTTGGCGCTAGGCTTTTGACTCCAGAGCCCACACTTAAACAATACCCTGTACTTCGATATACTGTAATGAAATCCTAAGGAGAAAGTTCTTATAATTATGTCAAACATTCTTCTTTAACCTTTATTTTTCTTTTTACTGAAGGACGGGTTTGATAAAAGACGAAATTATAGAAATAAAGAACCTCTGTGGGTAAATTCTTACAATCTCCTTTCCCCACTAAATGCAGTAAGAAACGCAGAGAGAGTTCATTCGGTAACATTGTCTTTATCACAGACTTCTATTCAACCTAATTTACTCTTTTAGAATCTTGGGGAAAATCTAGCTGATAGGAATTTTCTTTATTACATTCATGCCTGAGAAAGCTTGGTGAATAACCAGATGGCAGAAAATAAGACCAAGGTGGGCAAAAGTCAGAATACACTCTTAGGGGACTAGAATCCAAACTTCGTTCTAACTCCATAAGGTAACTTGATGGTAATCAGTTACTACCTAGGAAACAATGGAGAAAGCCTGCTCCCAAAGATGTCAGGCTGAGGGAAAAGATCAGCACTCCATCTCCTAGGCAGCATTGGGAAGGATGGTGGAAACACAAAACAAAACACTGTCCTCCTGTGATTCATCTGCACCTGGAATAACTGGACCCATCCCAATGAAAGCAAATAATATGACCAACCCATGAAGACCCATCCATAAAAGGATAGGACTATGATATGAGGCCTCCAAAGTGTGAAGGAGGCAAAGATGGATATCATTGGAACCCATAATGTTATAAAAGGGGATACAGCGTGACTTACACACCCTTTCCTGGGGAAAAAGTAAAGCAAAGAGACATTTGTATGGCTCAGAATACTCAGTTGGAAAATAAAACAAAGTAACGGTCTAATTTAAAAAGGCAAATAGATGCGACTCTTCATCCTATGAAATAATAATGAAAATGTATATGGATAAGATGATAGCTATTAACAGGAAGTAGGAGGACTTAAGTGATATATTCTTAATTTTTTTATATGTCATGAATATTCTATCCGGTTTTCTATAAATCAGTTATGAGTGTTACTTCCAGAGACAGAATAACAGATTGGATGGATCATGTTCACACAGTATGGAATTTACTATGTCCTTATGCTTCATATCTTTTCCAATCTTACCTCCATCCCAGTTCTGTGAGTTTAACCCCAAGAATTCTCTTCAATTTTACACAAACCTATAGTTGTTTTGATAAGGTGAATTACATATATGTAAAAAAAATAACAAAGTTATTAAATGGTGATCAAACTATGACAGATAATGATAGATACAGATAATTATATGTGACAAGAGTGACCAATCATTTAAGCAATGTGCATCTTTTCTATAAGAAACAAATTTGTATTATATTTATTACCAATAAGAGGAGTGAATTGATATATATATGTTGATTTTCATTGATTGCTAAATTTTGGAAAATTATGTAGGTTTTTAAAAAATTTCTCCTAATGAATATTTTGTTGATAATGTGTGCTGACAAATTCTTCTAGCTACTTCCTGGGTGTAAGTTAAGTACTTTTTCAGACTATATTGATTTTCTTTCAGATCACCAGGGTACTATTTAACAAATGGAAACTCATTCCATAATATTTTAAATGGATTTAAGTATTACACATTGGAATATGATTTAAAGGTATGAAAAGAATAATATCATAGAGATATATATATACATATATATATATATATACATTAGCATTCATCCACATACAAAATATATCCATTAATCAAAGGAAGATTTTACAGAAAAGTATATCAGGCAGACTTTTTGTATTGTCTGTGTAGATCATTAATCTTGACACATAATCTTCGTGTTAATAGCAGCTAGTGTGAAGTTACATAGCTTTACAATATTATTGAAATGATGACAGGACTGTTTATGAAGCAGTGCCCTCATTCCTATTCTTCTCAATTTCCTCCCCTGATTCTTCCACTGCTCCCCTCCCTTTGCACTATGCCCTCTGAGCACAGATTTAATTAAAAAAAATAAAATTTGCTTGATTGTCACCCTCATCTCCAACAACCCCCACCAACTCCTTGTTTAACTAAAGCCTAGCTTGTCCTGAGGAACTTCCCTGCATCCTAGAGTCAGAATCTTCCCAGGTTTTCCAACACATCATCTCCTCTTTTACCCTTCTTCCGTGATTTAAAACCTCCTCTCCTGTTTCACCATTTGCTCCTCTATGATACTCCCAGCCACTTACCTTCATTCATATCAGAGTGAAAACAAACTCACCAGTCTTTCTACTCACTGCAAGGCCTACCGTTGTGTGAGAACTATTGATAAAATGGTATTAAAGGTATAGGAGGGAAAAGCTTTGGGGTTGGTTTCACAAAATAGAAACAGTTAAATGAGTAAATTCAGGGAACATTTCTTCGCCAGCTGGATCTATTAGTACTCTCCCTGACTTTATCCAGAATTAGCTTTAGGTAATAAATCATACAGTCTTCTATCCCTTGTTTTGCTATGTCCTCTTTGGCATTACTACTTGAAGACAAACCACAGCACACACGAATGGAAGACTCAGATTGAGCTAGTGCCCTTCATCCTGGCGCTGAAGGGTTGGGAGCCATCTAGCCCAGTCATCAGTGGCAGTGCTCCTCCCCTCCCCTCTACTGCGCTTCATCCTTGCGGGCCTTAAAGCCCAAGTTTTGTGACTTTCTGGACACGACGGTCCTTCTTTACCTTCAGTCTCACTTCATTATGATATTGCTTATTGATTTCCTTCACTTTGTTTTCTTCTGAAATCTTCTGTCCCAACACCAGTCTACAATCACTGCTGGCCACTTTCCTGGTCTCCAACACTCTTACTCCCAAAATGCTCTTTTCTGTGTCTGTTGCTGCCCCTTTGTCTTTCTTACTTTGGACCTTATTCTGTAGGCCTTCAATATATGCTCAATATCCTGGTCCTTGTATTTTCCAACTACACCCATCAGACAAAGCCTCAAAGTTGGATCAATCGCTCCATTTGCTTTTGCATTTTCATAGCCTAGCTGCCTGCAGGTAGAGACAACAGTATTGCAATTAAGGGAATGTTTGCCAGTTACTCATGGTGTGTCAAATAGGAAACAGAAAAAAAGAGTGTGCCTGCCCTGAAGGAATTTACAACTACCCAGTCATGCAGATCTCGGCTGATCCCAAGCATTATATTACATCCCTTTTTATCTATCTTTATTAAGCTCGCTCTTCCATTCTTCACAGAAACATCACCTTTCATTAAGATCTCTCAGCAAATAACCTTTCACCCTTATTCCTTGACAAAATCAAGGCCAACATGTATGAACAGATTCGCCTTCTCGTCCATCTTTTTGTTCCTTTCAGGTATGTTGTGAGTCTCACTCTCTTCCCTCCACCCTCTACCACCAATCTTTACTCCATCAGTTATTTCTTAGCTCTCTATCTTCAACTGCTTTCTTGATACTGACTTTTCCTCATCAGAATATAATTATCTTTGTAATTTTTAGATTTTAAAAAGAATCCATTTTGCAGCTAATGTTAATTGAGTACTTAATACATGCCAGGCTCTGTGACAAATCCTTTACATATCCTATTTCCTCTCATCCTCACAATAACTCAGAGATGTATAGTATTATTATCAGCACTTTATAGATGCTGAAACTGGGGCTTACAGAAGTAGACCACACTCGCAAAATAGTAAAACTGAAATTCGAGCCCAGGTCCCTTTTTGTTCCAAAGCCAAGCTTTTAACTACGTGATATCTACTTACCCCTTTTCCTCCTTGATAATTTCATCTGTCACTACATAGCGTGATGGTCAGTTTTATGCATCAACTTGGCTAGGCCATAGTACCCATTATTTAATCAAATTCTAATCTAGGTGTCCCTGAGAAGGTATTTTGTAGATGTGGTCAGCATCTACCACCAGTCAACTTAAGTAAAGGAGACTACTCTGTCTGATGTGGATGGGCCACATCCCATCATTTGAAAGGCCTTAAGAGCAAAAACTGGGGCTTCTTGGAGAAGAAGAAATTTGGCCCCAACACCACAGCATCAGTTCTTTCTTCAACTGCCAGCCTGCCAGACTGCCCTACAGATTCTGGACTTGCCAGCCCCTACAATGATATAAGCCAATTCTTTCAAATAAATCACACACACACAATTCACTATTAGTTCTATTTCTCTCTGGAGAATGCTAACTGATAGAGATAGGAATGACTATTATCTATAGCTCCTGCCCTTACCTCTCTCCTGGTTCCATATCTAGATATTTAATTGTCTGTTGTGCTTCTCCATACAGAGGACCAAAAAGAAACTTAGGCTGACATTCAAACTCTCACTCTCCACTCCCTTCCCAGTCTTTTTCTCCTCTTATGGTCCAACCTTGGTGAATGGCAACACCTGCTCATCTGCCAAACCAGACACCGCACCTTGCCCTGGATCACTTATGCATTATTTGGACAAATATTTCTCCTTTGTCCCTTTTTAATCTGTTGTCAGCCCTTCAGTCAATTTGTCAATGATTTCACCTAGATCACGATCATTTTTGCGTTCATTATTGCCGTGACTCCCTTTCCTTAGAATGGTTTCTTCTTCCTGATTGAATCCTAATTAATATACTTCTCAAATCATTTTCAGTTTCAGACAGATGCCCCTTCTCTGTAATCTCGTATTCCCCCATGGCTTACATCTATCATGGTGATTATCACACTGGCTTACAATTGCACCATTAAGAACTTATTTTTCCCTAATATACTGTAAGCGTCATATTTTGTTCATTTTTGCATCTCCATGCCTCGTACAGTGCCTGACATACAGAAGAAATCAAAACAGAACCATGAGCAATGAAAGTCTTATTTAATATTTAAGCAAAAATTAAAGAACATATTATGCATTTCAGTGAGTATCTGTGATAGCCACAGCTAGCCGCTCTCAAAATACTTGTTCTCCTCTGTTGTTTAAAGCCATTGCTAGGAAGCGGCTGTCCAGAGAAGTGCTCTATTTCCTAGCTTCCCTTTCCTATAGATGTGGAAATGCAACTAATTTTTCCAGTCAGCTGAGGCTTATGAGAAATGGGTAAAACTTCTCGACACTCTTTTTCTCCTTTTGGCCTTTAGATGCAGGCCCTGGGTCACAGTAGAGCTGTGTGTGGGGAGGAAGCTAGGTCTTTGAAGCAACACATGAAGAAAGCACCTGTTGGCCCCATTGTATACTTTTTGACCAATAATCAAACAAAATGCTTGTTATAACACTGAAATTTTGAGGGACTGTTTGTCAGAACAGCTATTTTTTTTCTCCTTAATATAATATTCAAGCTAAAATTTAAAAATCATACATTTAGAATACGTAATTTAATGGCAGTGAGGATATAGAATTGTCTCCAAGTTATAAGCCTTCATAATGTCCGTATCACCTTCTCAGTCAACTTTACCTAACTTGAGTTTAGAAGATTGAAAAGCTACTGATTTTGGTTGGAGCATTGGATATATTTACATTCTATCTACACACCATGTGGCTGTATTAGTTTTTGAGACCTAACAGAGTCTAGTCATCCTCATTGGCTGTCACCAGAATGTCATTTTTAAAGCCCTATTTAGAAATTTATTCTGAGGGAATTTATTTAAATCTCTTCTTTCGTGCAAAGCGGGTTGTTATCAAAAGCTAAAAATGAGTTTTATAACATTGAAGTAAAAATTATGAACTATTCAGAATGAGTAAATTATTGGAAAGATCACTTAACTTCCTTTAACTATCATATGCTTTTCATATCTGTGAAATATCAAAGGCAGAAGACCAAAACATGCTGTCAACATAGTTTGTATGTATAAAAGTTTATGAAACCTCTGCGCACATATCATTCAATACACATGTTATCTTAATGATATATGGTTCCAGTGAACATTCAAGCCAAATGAAAAGATTTAGGAAAAAATGTTAGTGGATCAAGGATGTTCTACATTTTGTATAAAGAATTTGCGCCATCATCCAATGAATACTCGGTGAATCACTCAATCTCATCTTTAAACAAATTTCAAAAGAATGCCAAGAAAAACAAGAAAGCTTATACAAGTCTATTTCCTTGACTGAGTCACAGGCAATGTTTTCAAAATCAAGATGGTCTGATTTCTATGGCAAAACTCAAGGTAGTTTTTAGCGGATTGGTACCTGTAAATATTGTATATGTTTTAACTAAAACTACCCAAGACACATTTTCAGGAAAAGGTCCTGAGAATAGAGTACTGGAAACTTCTCAGTCTACAAATACCTTGCTTTTTTCCTAATCACTTTGTGGTTGAAGCCAGAGTGGCAGTCCTAACCAACATAGGCAGCTAACTAATGTATTGATGTAGGATAGACCAGTGATCCTGTGCTTACCTCTTTTCTATTGAATTTAAAAGATATAATGCATGTAAATCCCTTAAAACTCTCCTGGCAGAGTAAGCATTCAGTACTGGGAGAGGCCGTATATCATAAAGTGTAAGTGCACGTGCTCTGGAGCCAGACTGCCTGGGTGTGAGTCCCAGTTCTTCCACTTCTCCCCATGTGACTCTGAGCAAGTACTTAACCTCTTTGTGCCTCTTTTTTTTTTCATCTGTAAAGTGAGGATAGTAATCAAACTAGTTCACAGAGTAGTTGTGAGGACCAAAATAGTAATGCACATTAGGTGTTTACAGCAGCACCTGTACCACAAGGGCTCAATAAATATTAGCTATTATTACTTTTGTAGTACCTATGTACATGGTGCTTAATAAATGTTAGCCTCTTCCTCCTATAACAAAGGGGAGTCATTTTATTAATTATAAATGTAACTTTTTGTTTTCTTTTATACTTTTTGATATACTTCAATGCCACTTTCCCTTGGATACCCTCCACTAGTCTTTTTTCTTATCACAACTCAAATTATTGTTATTTTTCTATACATGAAAGATGTCCTAAACCCTCTATGCATAGAAAAGAAATTATCCTAATGAGAATCTTAAAAAAATTTAGTTAGATTTACTTTTGAAATCACGTTAGACTTTTAAAGCAGATTATTTCTCCTTAAGGATGATGATATAGAGAATTCATTTTGAGCCTTTAGGGTATAAACAAAGACACTATTCAAGTTTCATAAATTCTTTTAACATGCCAGATGTAAAATCAATTAGCTGTAGTAAAAATATGGCCCCATATTTTAAGGACTGCAACATTCTAATTGCTTGGTCTGCAGTTTTTTTTTTTAACAGTAATATAAAGGGATTTGGACTTAAACATTTTTCATTTCTAGAATGTTCCTGGTTGACTTTTGAAAGTACCCTAACATAAATACACTGAGAATCTTCTTTGGAAATTTAAAAACAGAAAAACACATCTGTAATTTCAAAAGGACATCTCAGAAAGGTCTCTACCCCATAATAAATCATCAACAGGATTCATCCGTGATTCCTAAATATTGGTTATGAAAGTGTTCACAATTGGAACGTGTCTATTCTAGAGACACTCTAAAATTTATGAGTAAAAAAATTCAACAGACTGAGAGTGTTTAATTAGATTAGACCTTGCCCAAGAAAAGAGAAAATAATGCTCCTAACAATACAGTCACAGGCAGTAATGGTAAGACAGTAGCTCAATGAGGGGCAAATTAATGACTTTAGACTGGAGAGGTCAGCTGGTTTTACTGGACTTAGTTCCACATACCTAGTCTATGTAAACCTCAATCACTTTATCAGAAAAATAAAGTATGGACAAATTGCTTGACTCAAATGAGTAGCTCACAACTAACATGTATTAGCAAAGACTGTTCTAATGGGCAGGTATGTTAACACGAGCCTTTTATCAGCTTCTTACTGCCCCTTTCCAGATCAATTACTTTCTAATTTTTAGACAAAAGTCCAAGTACTTCCCACCAAAGACATTTTTAACCATATCTCTAATCTAGATCAAAAGCAGGACATTTATTTTTCTTGCTTAAATTTGATATGGTTTGGAAATCACTTATCTGAAAGCTTTGAGGCCAGATATGTTTTAAAATTGGGGATTTTCTATATTTTAGAAGTAAAATGTGACCCATACAAAGTATATTTCATAATATCCCCAGCAGTGTGGAGCAGGATATTGTAATTAAAGGCACTAATATATCTTCAACATAAATATATAGATATTCACACTAACTAGATTAAATAAATAACATAAAAAAACTAAGTGATCAAATAAGTTAACTAAAAATGTTCAGGGGCTGGCCCGGTGGCGCGGTGGTTAAGTTCGCACGTTCTTCTTCGGTTGCCCGGAGTTACCCGTTCGGATCCCAGGTGCGGACATGGCACCTCTTGACAAGCCATGCTGTGGTAGGCATCCCACATATAAAGTAGAGGAAGATGGGCATGGGTGTTAGCTCAGGGCCAGCCTTCCTCAGCAAAAAGAGGAGGATTGGCAGCAGTTAGCTCAGGGCTAATCTTCTTCTTCAAAAAAAGTTAACTAAAAATGTTTGGAGATTTCAGAATTGTAAATTAATTATTGCAGATTAATAAAATAAAAATAATGAACTAAAAGTCATTCCTGATAAAAAATTATGGTCACTGAAGTCACAAATTTAATGAATCAATAAAGGAATAATGTGAGTGTAGTTTTTATTATACTAACCATCCACTAATAATAGTTATAAACTCTGGATAAAATAAATTTTTTTTAAAACTCTATAAAGGCACTGGAAATCAACCAGAAGTAAACAGAAACTGGAAGTAATACAACCCTTGAAAGAAGAGAACAAACCAGATGAGATGCACACATATATTTTTTGGTCCCATAGGGACATTTGCTAGCTCATAGCTGCACACAGAAAGAATCTGAGGAATCAGAGGTGGAATTTGCAGTAGTCAGCCATTTCCAGGATGGCTGGAAAATGAAAAGGGTAATGCTAGAAAAGAGATAGCCACACAGAGGGAAAAGAATTGCAAAAAAATATCTCTTCAAATCTAAAGCCAATGCTGGAATTGTCTATGCATGGAGTGAGACTTCATGCAGCAGGAAAAACAATAGCTAGAGGGCTAAACGAGCTGAGAAGAGATTTCAAAACTTGCCTCCTACTAAGACAGAGTTTAGATTTAAAGTTTCACTAAGTTAGAGGAACATGGTAAACTCAGCTTTACATTGAACTCTGGAAGGGGCACAAATAAGGAATAAAGACCAAATCCCGAGACTCAGAAATTTGGCCTAAGAATAAGGGCACACTTGAAATGACCTTCTCTAATAAAGCCTAAAGCAAGCCTTCCCACATTAAGGTAATCTGCCAATAACTGAATGGCCTACTAGAACAAAATTCACTATTTTCCAAGGAAGATAATAGAATTCACAGTCTGCAACATATCATCCACAATGTTCATTATTCAACAAAAAACTACTAGACGTAGGAAATAAACTGAAAAACTTAACCCATAGACCAGAAGGAGTAGGATTGGGGTGAAGATAGGAGCAGAACCAGAGAGAATGAAGATGTTCAAATTAACAGAAAATATAACCAAGATGTTGAGATTAGAAGACAAGATTTCATAATTACCAAGATGAAAATATCAAAGAATCTACAGGAAAAGATGCATATATTGGGTGAAGAAATGGTGAATTTCCAGGCAGATATGGAACCTATAAAAGAGAACCAACGGGAAATACTAGAACAGAAAAATATAATATCGGAGCTGAAAAACTCATGAGATAAACTTTACAGCAAATTGTATCCACGTGTACAAAGAATCAGTGACCTTGTAACACAGCTCTATAGATTATACAAATGAAAGCTCAGAGATAATACAAGACTGAAAAGGAAAATAGAACCTTAATGATCTACGAGATTGGATCAGGAGATCTAACACATGTGGAAATGGAGTCCAAACTATGGCAATGTCACTTGGAATAGACCGGAAGGGAAAAATTAAAGTGCTATTAACACACCAGAGTAGTCAGTAAAAAAGTATTTCATGCACTTATTAAAAAACATTTATTGAGTACCTACTGTGTATCACTGCTCTCTACTTTGGAGATACAAGGAGGAACAAGAAAGACAAGGTTTCCTATGTCATGAAACTTATATTCTAGCTCAGGAAAACACACACTTAACTAAAAATGTTAAGCATATATCTTATAATAATAAGTTCTCTGAGGAAAATAAAATAAGGTGATATTATGGAGAGTAGCCAGTTGCTACTGTAAATAACATTTAGGAAGTTCTCTCTGAGGAGGTGGCACTTCATCTGAGATCTGAAAGACAATAGAGATCAAGTCCTGTGACTATGTATGGAGAGTAATTTAGAAAGAAAATAATTAATCTAAAGGTCTTAAAGTAGAAAGAAGTTTCGCATGACTGAGGAGCAGAAAGACAGCAAGTGTAGTTGGAGAGCAGTGAGTTAAAGGGATTGTCATATGAAGTGAGGATACGGAGGCCAGATCAGGTGGGGCTAGGGAGAGGAGCTTGGAATTGTTTTCTTTGCGCAATGGGAGGAGATTGAAGAGTTTTAAATGGGAGGAGTGGGTGCGTGCCATACCATGCCATGATTTATGTGTTTAAAATATCACTATGGGAAGAAAAAATGTTACAGAGGGAAAAATTAGAAAGAGGAAACTTGATGTTGACTGGGTCAAATAACTAGGCATGAATTTCTAATGCAGGATACGGGAAAGGAGGAATCAAGGATGAATTTAAATTTGGGGCTTGAGCAATTGGGGAATGATAAATATGAGATAGAAACACTGTGGGATGAGTAAGTTTGGGACAGAAATTAAGATTCTATTGTAGATCTGTTAAGATTAAATTTCCTTCCAGATATCCAAGTGGAGATGCCAAGCAGGAAGCTGAGTGTGTGAGAGTAAAGTTCAGGAAAAATGTCAGGACCATGTTTATAAATTAGGGAGTCCATGGAATAAGGATGGCTAAATCCATGAATCTAGCTAAGATTATTTAAGGAGAAACTATGGTTAAAGAAAAGAAATAGCTAAAAATTCAGTCCTTGGGCACTGTAAAATTTAGAGGTGACTAAGAAGGCATGGGCAGTAAGGTAGAAGCAAAACCAATAGAATATACTAAAAGCCAAGAGCAAGTATTCACAAAGAAGTTCATTCATTCATTCAAATACTTATCGAGCACTTACTATGTGACAGTCAGCGTTCTAAGCACTTGGAATACATCACTGGATGTTAGAATGGATAAAAATCCCTTTTCTTATGGAGGTTATATTCTACTGGGGAAGACAGATAATAAAGCAATTATATAATACATTAAAAATCATATTGTATTATAGAAGACAATTTTTCTTTGGGAAAGATTTTTAAAAGTAAAGCATGTTAATAACCATCTAGAGTGCTGGGAGTAGTGGAAAAAGTAGTTTGTAATTTAAAACAGTATAGTCAGAATAGAAAATTATTAACTTTGTCAAAGGCTATTGAAAGATTAAAAGAAATATTGAAGACCAAGCATTGACGTCTGGATTTTGAGGTAATTGATGACTTTTGACAAGAGTGGTTTCAGAGTATGGTGCTGATGGAGTAGGTTGAGGAGAAATTTCAAAATGAAAAAAATAGAGGTAGTTACTGTAAAAAAATCTTTTTAAGATTAGCTTTGAAAGAGAATGCAAAATTGCAGACATTGTTGAAGAAGGATGTGAAGCCAAGGTAACACTTTCTAAGGTTGGAATATACCAAAGAAGGTGAATATGCTAATGGGAATAATCCAGTGTAGATAGAACAGAATTGATGACACAAAACAAAGGAAACATGTGAAGGAGCAAAGCTATTGGGAAGGTGAGAGCAGATGGTATCTCAGAGCACCGTGAAACTGGTTGCTTTAAATAGGAGATGACACAAGTCATCTACCTAACCGTTGTATCAAAATGAAAGGCAGAAAATGTGGCAAATTTGGATAAGTTAATAGGTATGCTCTGGTTGGAGAAACTAGATGAATTCCATTTGATTGTTTCTATTGCTCCTGTGGGCCATGAATGTAAGCCTTTTGTTTAATTTCAAGAGAATTTCACGGCATGCTCATTAGGTGTCAGCCACGTGTCTTCTCTCTGGGTTCAAACCCAGAAAGAATAGGAGCAAGAAGCTAAATAGGGAAAGAAGTATCAGCTTTATTCATTCAGGCAGTAGAAAATCAGTGAAATTATACAGTACATACAGTTAGGTATTTGGATCTAGAGCTCAAAGAAAAGCCTGAGATGGAAAGAGAGATTTCATAGTCTGTGATTAAAATTTTGACTATCAATAAGATCATTTATGAGAAAATATGATGTAAAAAAACTAGAGAATGAGAAATGAAGCCCTAAGAAAGGCTCATATTTCAACTAGAGGAAGAAAAAAATGAGCTTTCTAAGAAGTAACCAGAACATTTAGTAACTTGGCATTCAACATATTTGGTTACAGTGTCAAATATCAAAGAAAAATTAACTAAGGTAAGAAGACATAAGGACACGGAAATAGGAAATTTAGTGGACTAGATCTAAAGCTGGATTCTAATAGATTGAGAACTGAAAGGGAGGGAGGAAAAGTAATGATGTTGAAGTTGGCCTAATATGTCAAGAATCTTGACTATAATGGGGAAGAGAGGAAAATGAGAATAATTAGGGGGAGTGGACTCTTTGTTGTGTAAGTTTTATATATTTTTATTGGTAGAGACTTAATCTAGTTTATTTGCTAAGAGCAATAAAGAGTAGCAAGGGGAGTTTATAGACATAGGAAAGAGAGAATGACCAATGAAACAAGTAGCTCAAGGATGAAAAGAAATGGTGGCCATAGCAGAAGGTGGCAGAATGAGTCTCAGACAGGTAAATGTATATAACTTGATAGGTAATGGTAGAGGAAACAGGAAGCTCTCACCAGAAATTCTCAATTTTCTTAGTGAAATTGTAAGTAAAGAGGAACAGAACACATTAATGAAAAGAAAAGAAAATCAAATGAGATTCTTTTCCCCAAGTGGTCTACCCAAGCCTGGCCAAAACCCAGGGTAAACAGAGCAAAGAAATGAACATGGGGACCCATGAAACAAGACACTAAGCAGAACAGAGGTTTTCACGAAGAAAATTCTCACTCCATAGCTGAAAATTACTTCCTTACCCCTAGTTCCCTGTGAAGAGATCAATACCTAAGAATCTTTGAGGTGAATTTGGATTTTTTAAAAAATCATATGCAGACAGTACAAGTCACAAGAGTAACTAAGGGCAGATAGAAACTAACAGCTCTTGTCTATATAAGTTATGCCTTGAATAAGATTTAAAAAATGAGAAACAAAAGGAATTGATTTCCTTTTCTAATCATGAGAACAAATCATACCAAATTAGCCACAGTTTCTGGTATGGTCCCAATAGGATAGATAATGCCATGCACAAAGTATATGAAATACAGCATTAGATAGAGACTTTCAGAGATTCTTATTGATGAACTGAGGAAAAATGGATTTGACTACTAGATTTGTCCAGAAGAATTGGTATCTGACAGAGACTGCCAGTTAATAGATTGATACTAGTCAGTAGGGATGTCTCTGAGTAGAATATTGGAGTGCAGTTTTCAACCCTACCCATGGCAAACATTTTATCAATGACTTGGATGCCACATTACATGGCATGTTTACGATGGAAAGAGAACACTAACAAAAACGTATGTGGGTGTTTGTGAGTGAGACAGACAAGAGAGGAGGAAGGAGAGAGGGAGGAGGAAAAGACAGACAGAGACAGAAAAAACATATGAGTAGATAAAGATATATGTAATATCTGTTATCTGTCCACTCATCCTCAGACTTCATATCCACCGCCACCATTTTTATCACAGCCATAGTTCTTGTCTGAACCAGAGCGCTACCACCCTATTTTCTTGCTACTACTTCTATGGATGCCCAAGTTAGAGAAATGTAAATCAAAGTAAACAGAAAGAGGATGGTGGCATAAGAAGGAATAGTGACAGTGTGAAATTATGTAAAGATGGTGGCCTTTGGGCCTGACAAATGTGGACTTAAATTTTGACTCTTTAGTTACTAACTATGTGACTTGGTCAATTTATTCAATCTTTCTGTATCTCATTTTCCTTCTCTAAATAAAAGACATGTCTATCATAGATATCCTGATTGAGCATTCAATGAGATTATGTAGATAAAAGGCCTGGGTGATTTGTTCCTATTAAATTGTTGCAATAAATACATGAAAAAGTGTTGTAGGAACTGACAGTGATTAGCTTCAAAAAGGGAAGGTAGAGAGGACAAGAGAATTGTCTTCAAAAAAGTAATTGCTCTTTACTTGAATACTCATTTCAAGTATCATATATTTTACATTTTATCTTATATGAAAACAATGGCCTACAGAACAGTGGGCAATATATCACAGACTAAAGATTTGGACTCAGCATAAGAAAGATATCTTCTGACAAACAGAATTGTGAAAAAATATACAAACTGCCAGGGGATGTAGAGAGATTTCAGTTGTTGAAGATATTCCAGCAGAAGATGGGAAAATACCCAAGCTATTGTTCAGCAGCTGCATGTATGGGGTGGAACACAGGGCAAGATGGCTAGGAAACTCCTTTCCACAATTTAACATTTTTTTAATTCTATAATTACAATATAATTTCCCTCCAGTTTGGGGTAATTTATATTAGAGATTGAAATTTAAAACGTATTTTTATCTTAAAACAGCTGCAATATTATCATGCAGCTAAGACAGAAGGTTTGATCACAGGTACATTATACATTTGAATTAAGGAATTTTGATGCATTTAAATCGTTTTATCAGCTACTCACCAAATACACACATATTAAAGCAATTATTTTAACCTATTTGACACACACATCTCTTGCTGGAAAGACTATCGTATTGCTGACAAAATGATAAACAGTTCTTTGGCCCTGTCTCACTTTTGAAAATCTTGAAATAGAGGATTATCTAGACCACCTGTAGTCTTTAGTCTGAACTCCTAAAAATGCATGGACTCAGAATTCTATTTTTAAAGCTTGTAAATACATATTTAGAAAAGAATAGAGAAGAATTCTCTACTTCTTTCTTTTTAAATTATTCTTTCTTTTAAATTAGTAGTCTGAGAGAAAAAAATTCACTGCTGTGCTTGGCATTTCTGCTCACTGATCCATAAAAGGAAATTGTGTTGAATTTTTTTCCAGACTAAAGAATAGCAAATCTATAGCTGTTTTTCTTCTTCTGTTTACCTCTCTTTTATGACAAGAATGAAGATAATAAAGGAAATATACGCAATACTTAAATGTTGTCAGATATTCGTCATATTTATATTCTTTCCTGACTCCACTGTCCATAGTGATTTAACACTACATTAAAGTCAAACCTGGGAGGACATCATAAACAGCTCTGTTTAAAGGGCATTGTGAAGGAGAGCCTTTAATCTGATTGATGAAATAAATGGAAAGTAATCTATCCTCTATTCAACAGCTTGTTGATGATATGAAAGAATTCCTACTCAAGCAAGCAAGGCTTTAAAGAGAAAGACCTCTTTCATCCTGTCAGCCTCTCATTTTTAGAAAAAAGTTAAGTTTTTCATCATGGTTCAGGGGAGTCCTTGTAAAACGTTCATTGAAAATTTAAGAGCAATTACAGTGTCAGACAGCTAGAAAAATTGCTTTTACTGAGTGAGAGTTCTCTGACAGATGCATTGTGGGAGAATTGATTCTTTCTAAGGGATAAGTGAATTGTCATTGTTAGGCTCTTCTCATGACATCTAGCTAGATGTCATCTGCTTTGTAACAGAAGATTTGAATCAGACAACTGTACTCAACACCAGACAGTGTCTAGATTAGTTCTGCAAAGAAATAGGGCTTTGCTCTGCATGGCATCAACTGAGCTTTTAAAGATTACAGATGAGCAAGGGTTTCAAAAAAAAAAGTTAGAAAAATCAAAAACAAAGCTTTATAGCCACTTCAGAAAGCCTGGATGTTTAACCTGTAAGGAAGTCTGTCAAATCCTTGTGGAAACCATAGAGAAAAGATCAATAGGATACCTACTGGCTCCATTAGCTTGATGTAAAAGGGGGAGAGGGAGCTGCTCTTCCACAAGAGAAACTACATTATTCCAGGGATTATGCGGGATCAGTTCACTTTGCAGAGAAGAAGAAGAGAAAATGAATGAAGATTCTTGGTGGGCCGGGACTGGAGAGAAAGGGCTTGTCAGGTAATATAACTGGTGATAAGAAAGTGGCTTATTGACTGGGAGGTGTCTTTAATTAGATGTTCATTTGCATAGCGGAAGGTGCCAGTTCTAATCTGGAGTGAGGCTGGAGGAGAGAGATTCAGAAAAGCGGCTGTCACTCAATCTGCTGCGAGCGAAGTCTAACATAATTAGTGAATTTAGTACTTGCTCGTTATTTACACTGACTTTTAGAGGGAAGGAAAATACTTGCTGTGGAAAAGTAGGCATTTTAATGAATAAAATAACTCTCCACATCTCATAAATTTTCACAACCTTGTGCACGTTAACCCCTGAATTAGGACTAAAATATTCAGCTATGTAACATGGATAAAAATATTTAGTGTGACCATGTTACAAAAGGAAAAAAAGAAGAAAAAAGTTTCAATGTTTTCAGAAAGATTATTTCTGGAATGAACTTATTTTTATTATTTTATTATTTTACACTTATCATTTGTTATAGAATTTTATATTTAAATACATTTATTTTTAAATTTATTTTTAGCAAACACTTTTTACAAAATTAGCTTTTGAATATTTTCAATTAAACTTAGTCCAACATAGACAGTACTATTACATAGGTTAACCATAGGTAATTTCAATTTGGGGAAATGGTTGACTTGGCCAAATATATCTGGTTATTCATAGAATGGTTCAAAAATTCTTAAGTGTTTGTATAATTGTTTTTCCAGCGCCCAGTAACAATTGCGCACTTGAAATCCAATGACTTTAAGATAATATTTTTAGAAATTTACCTCAGCTTTAGCAAATTAGTAAAAGACTAACTCTCTCCTTTCTTTAACTTATTTAATTTATCCTGTCTTTTTAATGCCATTAAAACATTCTTAAAAATCTGTAGAAACACAAACTATCAGCACAACCTTTGCAAGAAAAGCTTTGTCTTCCCAAAACAGTGGCCTGCGTCTGTATTCCTGTTCCGAGCATTCTTGCCATTTATGTTTCGCTGGAGCCCTTTATCAATGTTTATTTGAGTCTTCAAATGAATTGATAATGATTCAAAAGGGCAAACTCGAATTCCGCTAGTAGAGTGCAGTTAAAATTAAACAACACACAAATCTGACTGCTTTCATTTCTGGTATTTTCCTTTTAATATCACTACACATTTGTTTCACTCAGGTTGGCAAAGTGCATTTAAGTAGTTTACTAACAATTGAATTATTTCATGTGTCTCCACCCTAAGCAGTAATACATTATTCAATGAATTGCATACCTGGAGAACAGTGTGTTATGCAGTCAACGATGTTACAATTTAAAATGTTTGGTATGATCAATATTGCAATATACACTAGCTTTAAAAGAATTTACTTGATTGCATAGAATTTTAGAAGTGTAAATCTGACAGAGAGAAAATGTAGTTAAACTGAATGCCACAAACACACAACTGTTGTATCTATCGGGTATTTAAAAAATAATAGGCAAAAGAAATTATTTTTCTCGGCTTCCATAGAGAGCATTCCTGTAGGGTGCTGGTGTAATGAGATCACTTACAGTTAGCAAGTGGCAGGAATAAACTGAATATAATATTTTGCAATATACTACAAAAGATAAGCCAATTCAGAAGTGTATAGATAGAAACATACAATCCTTGTATGTAAAATTTGTTTTTAACTTGTTAGAAAACATTTGCAAGATATTCCCAGTCCGGAAGTAAAGGCACTTGAAAAGAGATAGAGCTGTGTTTGGTCATGTGATCTGAGAGCTCCTTAACTCAACAATGGAAAATATGGAACAAACACAATCAAGAGGCATTTACTCATCAACAGTTGAGCAATTTAAGGCTACTCATGAGAAAGCAAATGAAAGAACTTGCGAAATCTATTTTATCAATGGTCTTAATAATCCCTATGAAATATGTTATGGTCATGCATTCTGTTAAATAATATCAGGCTGTTTTCCAGTGGAAATAGATTTCACTTCCATTTTACCTATAGGCTCACTTTACCCAAAATTATTTCTGACAAAAATTGTCAGCAATTAAAGAATATTATTTTTATCCTTTCAGATGCATTTAAACACACTTAAGTGGATCGAGTTCTTGAGTTTTAAACACTCTATGAGAAAAAGCAAATTTTTTAACTGAGAAAAAATGAAACAGAAAACAATGATTTTAATATGCAAATTGAAATTTTCAGATAAACATAAAAATTGTGTTTTTTAAATCTATCACCCTTGATATACAGAAAGAATCAATAAGTATCAGTTGATGATTCACTCCCTTTTAAGTCCAATGCCCTATATTACAATAGTCACTGTTGAGATTAGATGTGTTATATCTTAGCATTGTCATTAACAATCTGCTGTATTATATTGGGGAGAACGCTCTGGAATTTCTGAAAGATGTATCAGAAAAAACAAAATCCCCAGTATTCATTGCGAGATTTTTATGGTGACTCCATGTTTATAAAGAAACAAAATAAATGCTGTGTAATATTTATGGTGGAAATGAATGGCTTTCCTCTAGTCTTCAGCCGCTCAAGTTGAATACGAAATAAGTCGTCTGTATCTATGTTTGTGTAACTTTACCATGTGTGGCAAAGTATATTATCTAGTGTCACATTATGAAAGTCACAGTAGAGCAGGCTTTTTTCTTCCCAACATGTATAGAAGAATTACTTTAATCTTTTTCTTCTATGAGAAAAGATAAATGTTATCTGCTGTATATACCTGATGAAACACTTATCTATTATGATAATTAATGAATCCATTTTAAGCACATGTTATACTATCCATCTTTTGTGGTTCAAAAATGGATGACAGTGTGATTATGTCTTTGTGAGATAAGTAAATGTGTGTATTCTTAGATCATATGGCTTTTAAAATGCCAGTAAAGTAAAATTGTGGCAAAATAGTTATTTTTCTTAATCTGAACTTCAAATTCGGTTGTTCCATCTATTTTATTGAATGAGGGTATATTATCATAGTTGATAGTTTTAAAAAGATAGAATTGCATTGAAGGTGAATATACTGATGATTCATTATTATTTTATATATTTATATATTTTTGTAAAATGTGTACCATAAAACATTTATCTGGGCAGAGTTGAAGTAGATATGAGCAAAAGATACAGTCAGCTCTCTTTACTCATCTGGGAAGAAAGTGTAGAGAACGGAAGACACATGGACCTCCTCTGAGTGCCGCTCACAACAATGGTTCTAATGAACAGTGAATTCGAACAATCAACATTTTTAACAATGTGGCCTTCCACTCTAAGTGCAGCTAAAACTGTACCATTTGCCAGCCCGGTCGTGACCTCAGTTTTGAAGAAGCATAAGGCTAAAGTGTGTTTAAGAGTTAGAAATTGTTATTCTTAAACTTAGAAAATTTTAAGATACTATTTTATATTCCTGTATTTTACCACACTTAGAAGTGTCTAGAAAACCTGTTTTGTATGTTTGAGGTAGTAAAGCACCCAAAAGAATTTTTCTAGCATACTCTCCCTGTCCCACCCATTTAAGCATTGTTGTAACTAGAATCTTGAGAGTTCTTCCCTAAGTCCACAGAGACATGTTACTCCTTTATCATGTTGCTCTGTACTTGAAGTCAAACAAATACTAACCACTGAAAAGCATTGTAATAATGTTTCAAAATATAGTAAAAGTAGATGGCATAACAGGTAGAAGTATGTCAAACTAAAAATTGTACCAAGAACTGGATATCAAGTTTTGAATAAGTTGGAATTAAATACACTTTTAAAAAATAGTTTTTTCCTTTTTCTATTTCTTAGTGTGTAATCTGGAAATTTCAAGTTATGTAGCCACGCCCAGGGTTTGATGCATATGTCCACATCAACTGACAGAACAGCATGCACAGAAATCAGTGGACGGCAAAGACAAAAGGCAAAATATGTCCAGGTTGTCAATTTGCCTTGTTGCAATCTTTTCTCATTGAAATATATTTTATGTAGGGGGAGGAGAGAAGAGGTCTTAATATATTCCAAGACTTATTAAATGTCTCTTTCAGCTGCTTATGTTGAATCCAAACATTCACTTTTAGGTTTTTTTAATTTTAACTAACATGATGGATCCCTTCCCCTCAAATCAATCAATTTGTTATTTTAGCAACATTTAGGCAGTGGAGTGGGAAATGATTAGAGCAAAAGCAGTTTCAATTTTGAGCATTCTCTACTTGAGCAGTTTTGTTATCATCTTCTGTTGTAATGGCATGCTACCATTGGGATTCGCTTTCCCAAAGTGATTAAAGAAATAGAGAGATAGAAGGAAGGCAACTGGTTACAGTGCTGATAACAGGCTATCTCCATGGGTTATATTTAAAGCTGTGATGACACTAAATTCTTCCTTTAAAAATACATTGTTCTTTGTGATGTGTCTTATGGGCTTCAAGATTGACGAATAGTGTGCAATATCAAGAATTTCTTAGGTAATTGTGATCAACTTTTTTCAATGAAAATTAGTCTCTAATTAAAGAGAGTTTTGCTAAAGTTTTCAGTTAAGCGTGTTATCATATTAGAGAATGTCAAATATTTTTAAATGCTGGTCAACAAAAGCTTAGGCTATGCAGCATTTCCTAAAGCCATTTGACATAGAGGCTTTATTCAAAGAATGTCTAGGCGGACAATATTTCACTGAAACACATGTTGGAAAATGCTATCCTACTGAAGCAATAGATGACAAGGTCTATGTCTTGCAAAAAACACATTATACAAACATAAAACAACTTGGGGAAAAAACCCCAAAGCATTGGATTACAGCGCAGATGGTTCTAAGCTTCAGAGAAAAGGCAAAGCAGAAGAGTTTTCCAAGGACTTGACCTTGCTACGGAAAACATTCTAGAAGTTAGTTCTGAAAGAACTGACCAGTGAGGTTTAAATTTCATATTTAATGAATATTAAGAATTCAGAGAAGTCCTCTTTTTTCCCTCTTTTTCCATTTCTCTTCATCAAGCACTTAGCACTGTCTCTTTTAAAATAGTCTCTTTGTTTCCAATTACTCCCTCATCAAAAGCGATCCTACCTTGCATCATATTAAACTTCTGAAGGTATCACATATTTTAAAACAATTTATAATCAAGGACTAAGACAAGTGGTGAAGATCATAAGATCTCTAAAGAATATGGAAATTGCTCTGTCCTAGAATGTTTAGCCAAGGTCCTCAGGAAAAGGGGGCCTTGAGTGAAACTATTACACAAATATTAAAGTAAAGAAATGTCACGGTCAGGGAAATGTTCTCTAAAGTCTATTAAGTATATAAACTAAAATCATACGATAAGGTGACCACAGTATGGATTTTGGCGTGAATTTGCAATATTTGCTCACTAAAGTGATGATGAAAATCTGAGCTAATATGGATGAGAAGAATGTCTCTCTGCTGACCAATTCCTGTCCTCTCGTGTCTTTAACATGGATTCTCCTTCATGTTCTCCTTTATCAGAGAAGATCATAATAGGTTCCTATTGCTCTGACCCTTAACTTGTGTCAGGAACAAGGCAGCCAATGGAAAGTATTCTTGTCTCAGTCTGCAAACGCCAGTGCTTGCACTTGAACTGCATTTCTATAGCCCTGCCTATTCCTGTCGCCAGAACTATGTAAAAGAAGTATGGCAATGTATGCCTGACCCTATTTATTAGGAGAGATTGGTAGTGCCTCGGCTCTTAGGAACCGAATACTGTCTGGACTGGATCCTACCTCAGAGAATTTTCCCCTATTAGTCTATTTATTGTGTCACACTTTCAACCACTACTTACCCTCCTTTCCACCCAACCATTAGCAGCTTGAGGTTTTGTTGATGAACTAGTCCACGTTTACCTATATATTGTTTTATAATTACAGCATTGCTTTATAAACTATTGGCTATTAACCTGTGTTTAAATGAACCACACAAATTAAGGTGGTAAATAGTTTGTTAGGATTTAATCAATTTAATTAATTAAGGCCTGAGTAATCTTAGTCTTAAAACCCTAAATTTCTTCATCCCTCTTTTGCTATGCCTTTCGTTTACCATACACACACACGTGTTCTTTCATGCACACGCACACACACTACTTGCTATCTAGCCTTCAGTCTTTAGAAACTTAGGTTTCCAGAATTAGTCTGAAATGAAAACAACTTAAGAAGAGTCTTGATGTTGAAGTGGCCCTAATATATATCCAATAATTACAAATATAATTCCAAAATGATAGAAAAATAGAGGCTATAATTAGTAAATTCTGATCTTTACTCTTATGGAATACTGTGGAACCTTACCTTAGGTGGTGATATCCACAACTCATGTACGAAAGCTATACAGTAGACAGAAGTTCCCCAAAAAGTGAAAAGTGGGGCTGGTCCGGTGGCATAGTGGTTAAGTTCGCGCACTTCACCTCGGAGCCCCAAGGTGTGCAGGTGTGGATCCTGGGCACCGACCTAGCACCGCCTGTCAAGCCATGCTGTGGAAAGATTCCACATACAAAATAGAGCAAGACTGGTGCAGATGTTAGCCCAGCAACAGTCTTCCTCAAGTGAAAAGAGAAACGTTGGCAACAGATGTTAGCTCAGGGCCAATCTTCCTCACACGCACACAAAAAAGTGAAAAGTGATCATTTGGTACAGTAAGCAATAGAGATGAGAAAGAGCGGTGGCAGCTCTGACCACAATGAAAATGATTTACAATAGAGTTGGTGGTAGCAATAGCAACAACTGGTTCTCATTCCAACCAGTGCCAGGCAGCAAACTGCAGACACTCTGACGAAGGAAAGTGTTAAAAAGATAAAAGATAGAGCAGCTTGGCACTTGAGTAGATAACCGGATACTGGAGAGAAGCAGCCAATGGCAACCCGATACACCTCCTCCAAAGGGTCTCAGTGTGTCATCAGCAGGCATGCCTATACTGGAATTCAGAAGCCTTCAAGATACACAACAGGGCAGTGAAAGACAACGTAGTGCTTAGTAATGAAAACCTAAGTCTGGAAACAGACTCACTTACTTTACTAGTTTTATGACTTCAAGCCAAACACTCAAGCCTTGATTTCTACATCTGTAAGTTAGGAATAATATATTATCTGCCTCCTATGTTTATTATAAATATTGAATGAAACCACACATGTATAGTACAAAGCAGAAAGCACACAATAGGTACTCAGAAAACAGCACTGGCATCCCTACCATTTATTAGAACAATTGATTTTTATTAGAGAAAATACTTTGGGAAATGCAACAATAAATTACTGTTTAATGAATGTGTTCATTAGAAGTAATATAAAGATGTACAATGCAAACTGGTATTTAAGCAAGAACTGCAGAACTTCATTTATTCATCAATATCTAGGAGTAGGTATTCAATATGAGTTATTTAGCAGATAATTGAAGGCTTTCCTTTAATATTTGTAATCTATTTTGGTCATTAGCCGTGAAAAATCCTTACAAAAGTGTACTCTTCCACATTTTCCTGGAAAAAAGTCAACAGGATGAATTGCATATCTGTTTGGGGTAGATACAATGATGCTATCAATAGTTGCAGATTACCGCCGTTTGAAAGACTTTTTTGTCTGATTTCAGGATCTTTTTTCTTGTCTCTAATCCTTGCTTCTCACCTATTATCAAGCACTGTTTAGTCTATGCCTCCAAAATATAACTCAATAAAACCCCAAAGCAAACATACAACCATCCCCCCAGACACAAAGGCACTTATTCACAGTAAGTGTCATCCATCAGCTATAGATTAGAAAACCATAACCCCCAAACTTGCTTAGAATTTTGGTAAAATACAAGTCCATAGGATCTGATGAACAGGGAAGTGAAGACACCTTTTAGGAAGCTACTCAAGCTTTGGTGTGGAGAATTAGGGTATTTATTTGGCTTCTCAGGAGACATTTTTTCTTATCTGCACGTTCTCAGCTGTGTTCCAGATAGGCAAGGATGCCACATGAATGACCCCAAGACAAGTGAATTATAACTATCTTCTTGCTTTGCTTTAATAAAAAAATATTTTCTTGTCTGAAGACTACAACATTATTTGTTCAATAAAGCAAACAGTTTTTCTTGTTATATTTGTAGAAAATGCTAAATAATTTTCTCAAACAGTTTTATACATCAGCTTATAGATAAGTTTTTCAAAGTGTTTTTTGGAAGAAGGCAATGGGAAAAAATTCACAGCATGTGGAGATCACCCAGAAAGTTTGAGAATTTATGTGATTCTTCACAATAGGTCAGTTGACTGTGTCAACGTAGAATAGAACAAGAGATAAATCTTTAAAAACAGTCTATAGAGCACACATCAATGACATAATATTCGGCTGAGCTTTTAGAATTCACATCTGCTCTTAGAAAGTCCATTGACCTTGGAGTTTGCCAGTCACTGTGGATAAGTTTGTATCATATCCATACTGCGTCACAGAAACTAAACTTGAGTAGGTGAAACAGGTCAGCGTCTTTGACTTTCTCAGACACATTCCATACATCCTGAGTAATGTAGTGCAAATTTGTTGTTTTTAAAACACCCATCTGATGGTGTCATTTCCTTTCTTAAAATCTTATAAAGATGAAACATGGTAGAGAAGTTCCTTCATTATCAGGGCTGAAATTACCATCTAGATCCATCTCTCTCACCACAACTCCCCTCTGTACTCACCCTACACGTGTCAAATACCCTACTCTGCAGCTGTGTCAAAGTGCTTAGAGTCCCTGAACACACTGTCAGTATTATGTCTCAGTGCATTTAAACAGGTAGCTTCCCATTCCTGGAATTCCTTTCCTTCCTCAATCTCTTTCTTTCCTAACTCTGTTATG
This sequence comes from Equus quagga, assembly GCF_021613505.1. Lineage (NCBI taxonomy): Eukaryota > Metazoa > Chordata > Mammalia > Perissodactyla > Equidae > Equus > Equus quagga. The sequence continues at coordinate 83,551,910 of NC_060275.1, forward strand.
CTATGTTATGCTTGTTAGGCTATGCTATGCTACCTAGGTTTGACTATTTTCTGTTTCTCTTTTGGGTCTTATCTGGGATGTCATATTCTCCAAGAAGGCTTTCTAACCCATTTCCAATTGCTAGTTGGACTCAGTGATTCTTCTATATTCTCCCGTAATTTCTCTTGCTCAACTTCGTTGTAACACTTAGAACAATACAACACTCTCTGATGCTCTTTATTGGCTTTTTCCCTGGTAAAGTGTGAGTGATCTGCAGTCAAGGACCACATTTCAGTATCTTAATGCCCCTAACACAATGTATGCGATATAGTAGCTGTTTAATAAATGTCGGTTGATTGAGAGAGTGAATTAAGAAGAAAAGATTCTTGTTAAATGCAATTAAAGATGTTTTTCACTTCTTCCTTCATATTCCTAACCCGATCACATTTTCTGAAACAAATTAACAGGTAAATTACTGCCTAGATTTTATATTTTATTCAGAAAGGCCAATAGGCATTGTCTAAGCCTTTGCATTCTTTCTCTCCTTTTAACATATTCTCATTTTAATAAGTATAAAGGAGTTTCAAAGATAGTGTTCCTTTGCTTCTAGAGTGGGTTAGATGCTTACTATTCCGGGAAAACCAATTATATCTACAGGAGTCATAATCAAAATGAGAGGTAAAGAATGCAAAATATAATCATGTTAACCTCACAGCCAAAGCTAGGGCCAAATAAAGTAGTAATTAATGTAAGCAGTTGTAAGTATATACCCTTCCATATTTCTATTTTTTTCTATGAAACAAAAGTGACCTTTTAATGGGAAAGGCTAAAATTGTATTTATTGGAAGGCAGTAAAACAAAGGAGATTTAGGTGATTTTATACCAATGGTACTGAGAGTGCTATTGAGCTATTTTAGTTATGGAGAGAATATAGGGTACATATGTTTCCTGAGATTAAAAAAAAAGTTTCAGAGGCCAAGCTGGTGGCATAGTGGTTAAGTTCAGCATGCTCCACTTCAGTGGCCCAGGTTCAAGGGTTTGGATGCCAGATGCTGACCTACACCACTCATTAAGCCATGCTGTGACGGTGTCCCACATACAAAATAGAGGAAGATTGGCACAGACAGTAGCTCAGGGCCACTCTTCTCAAAGCAAAAAGAGGAATATGGGCAACTGTTGTTAACTCAGGGCCAATCATCTTCACCAAAAAAAAAAAACATTAAATTTTCAAAAAAAGATACATTTCTTGAACCATGGATATGTAACTTCATAATCAATACTGAGAGAAATTCTGAACTGGATTTTAAAATCATCTTTTCTGAACACAGAGAAGGAATTATGACTGCTAAGAATCAGCAGAGGGAAAACAAATGAATAGAGGTAAATTTCATTTTGTATGGAAGTACTATCCAGGTAGAGAAGGAGACTTCTATAGACTTAGTGTATGAGAATTCTTACAATACATTTGACAACATCTCTGATGACATCTTTAGAAGTTAAAAGTCACATATGTGGTCTGGGCGAGAGAACATTTAGTAAGTTGACAGCAAAACCATACCAAAAGAATGTTTATTTACAGTTCTTTTTACTGTGAAGGGTAATATTTTGCAAGACCCTACCATAAGTCTTGTCCCACTCAATAACTCAAAAATGATTTTGATAAGAATGTACATTAATTTTGTTTTGTGATCCAGCTTTTAACATTGTTACAAAAGATAGAAATATTTATGTAGATTTGAAAGTGGAAAGACTCAGGGATTTTAGTGTACTGTGAGCCTAATATATCAATAATGGAAGGAACTTCCAAAATGGCTAAAGAAATCTTGGATCACCATAAACACCCTGAACTAGTTGTCAAGTCCTAGCACCACACTCTTCAAGACATTGAAACACTGGGGCATGTCTAGGGGTAGTGATCAGAATGGGAACAGATTCCATTTTGAAAACATCAAAGAATTATTTCCTGGATCTAGAAGCAGAATGATTGTTACCTTTCCATGCATGAAGGACTGTCACAAGGAAGGAGGACTGTAATTGTTCTGTGATACCCCCACTTGGCCGAAACTGTCCAAAGATAAAATAGACTTTCACGGAAATTAGAGAACTCCCAGTTAGGGCAGGTTTCAAGTAAATTTTCACAAGTATTCCTCTATTTTGTTATATTTTTTGTTATATACTTGTGATTATACTGAATAATCACATATCAGGGACATTGTAGAAGAAAGTTAAATATTTGATGGAGTAGAAAACAGAAGAATTGACTTAGATGACCTCTGAGAGCTGTCCAACCTAGGAAGATCGGGTTTCTCTATAAGTAATAGTAGTAGGAATGCCAATCATAACAATAGCAGTAGTGGCAGTGTAGTCAGAGGTATCTTTGAGTGTTTTCTCTTTTCCAGGGTCTGTGCTTAGCATTTTATAATCCTCACAACTAACCTATGAAGTCGATGTCATTGTTATATTTAATTCATAGAAGGGAACGAGGAGGTTTAGGGAAGTTTTCTAACTTGCCCCAGAACGTATTGCAAGACTGAATCAGATACAAACACAGGGAGGCCTGACTACAGACACTTCCCTCTTATCCTCCACTCAGTGCAATAGAGCTGAATTAGTGAGCCAAAACCGCACAGCATAATAATACAAAGTCAAACCCTGCGCAGGAGAGAAAGCCCTCAGTTGTCTACATCTAGGAAGAAATTTTTGTCCCTAATCAGGTTTACACACTGATCTTACATACAGACTCTGCTTACTTACTAAGGAGCAGGGCAAATAATTGTCCTATATGTAGACATGAACAAGTTATTCACTTGAGTAAGTTAAGCTCCTTAGATGGTCCATTAACTAGCCCAAAGAATCTTAAGAAAAAAACAGTTAATGAATTATTACTGGAGTATATTAATAGGACAAATGCAGACTAGAAAATTTAATTTTTCTCCCCAAGATCTTAACATCTATTTCAAAATAATTGATACAATGGATGAGTCTAATTTCCCTCCCCAAGTCTTACTTTTCCATACCTAAAAAGGAAATGTATTATTAGAATAATCATCAAATTTTATCTGGAAGGTAATTGACAAATATTATTTTGTGGATGCAAAAACAGAAATATGAAGAAATTAACTAGTATTCCCTACTTCACAAATCAAATATCTAGCATGTTTAGGAATAAAATCCTGGTTTGTATATGCATTCCCTAAGATTTTATGAAATGTTTGCTGTGCTAAAGACATGTGAATAACAAAGAAAGAGAAGGTATTCTCTGCTCTCAATGAACTGAGAGAAACACACACACACACATGCAAAGCAAGAAAATATAAAGTACATATATATGTTACAAATACATTTGGAGTTATTAGCCTCAAGTAAGAGAATAAAAAAAGACTCTTTGGAGAGGATGCTTTCGATGCAAATTTAAAGAAAGAAAAAATGATTGTGGGTGGGAGAAGAATAATGAATTTTCTAGGCCAAGGAAATTAAGCAAAGATTCTAAAAAGTTGAAAAAGATGGTACAAAGTGAGATCAAATTAGTTGCATAATGAAGAGGGGTGAAAATTCCTGATCTTTTTACATTCTATTTCCATTCTTATAAAACTCACTACTATTCATCATATACACAATGCATATTTCACTAGATTATCCACACTCATATTCTATTAGTCACTCACAGTCCTGAAAAGCTTTTGGCAGTACTTTTATATATAGCTTAAGGATGAATACTTATTCTAACAATGAAAGCATAAAAAAAAGAAGACAAATATTATATGTTATTAATTTTTTTATCCTGAGGCAAAATGAATTTAGGAACTTTAAGATCCAGAACACTAAAGGAAGTTGATTAAAATACAGAAAATTTTGGACACACTAAGCATATGATGTGAAAAAGTTATCACACATATATCCCATACTCTCTCTACCCCCAAATCAGAATCTTTTTCAAAATTAAGAGGTTTGAATTTCTGCATTATGGAGTGATTCCACTCCATGTACTCCTGGAAGAGTGGAAAGTCCCCTTAAATCATAAATGCTGGTAGCTCACTCACCATGACAATAAACCGCCTGGGAGATTTTCCTTTCTCTGTCTGATCAGACTGGTTTCAAGTGGCCGCTTTCCAGAAATTCCCTGCCAGGACAGGATGGCCTCACACTCAAGTCAGAACACAGAACCGCTAGACCCAAAGCTGCTCAAGAGAAATAGTTACTTGGTATCAGCCTCAGACAGAAGAGATTGAGCAGTGTGTTGGTTAAGATAAAAGAAAAATTAAAGTGAGAGGCAGCCAAACGCTTTAGAATCGAAATGATGTCGTGAGCCACTCGACATGCGGGGAAGTAGAGGGTGGACTGTGGGGCACAGAGAGGAAATCTCCCAGAGAAAAAACCTGAGATAAAATGAATATCAGTGATGGCCCTGAAGGGAAACGGAAGTCACAGAAGTCCCTACAAGGCGGGAGAGGAAGTCACTCCTCAGCTAGGGAGTTGGGCTTACCTTCTTAATATGGATGGACAGCTGCTTTACATTTCCAGAATCAAACTTTGCCAGTCCTGCCTGTTTGCCTTTTCTTCCAGCTTTATTGCACTCCTTTCTGTTCCCAGAATGTGTCACACTTGTTTGTCTCTGGGCATTTGCTGTTTCCTGAGTCTGGAACACTGGCCCCTTCTTTCTTGCCCTTAGACGAGTGGATCAGTTTAAGAATTACTGTCAGCACAGCGCGTTTTGGGCTCCTGCTCCCACTTTCAAATTCTAGGTTTGACGTCCCACCACAGCACCCTGTACGTCCTCTGTAAAGCACCTTGGTAGTCATTCAGGTATTTGTCTGTATCTTCTAATAAACTAAGGCCTATGATGGCAGAGACAGTGTCCATTTTGTTCATTTTTGTACCTTCACTGCTTAGCACAGCACCCAGCATATGGTAGCTGTTTAGTAAATATTAAGTGATTGAACAACCTGCCTTGGCCTGGAAATCTCTGGTGGGTGGCTCTGCTAAAAAAAAAAAAATTATAATGATAATCAATATTCATTGCACTGCTATGGTGTTCCAGGCACTGTGGTAAGCACATTATATGTATTATCTAATTTGTCCTCGAAACCATAAGTTAAAGACTATTATCATCTCCATGTTAGAGAGGAGAACATTGACATTTAGAGAGTTAGGAGAAATTCCCAATATCACAGAACTAATAAATTCAGAAGCTGATCTTTGGGTTGAGGTCTGCATACTGAAATTTCAGAGGCTGAATCCAACCTTATGCTAATTGTTTCCAGCAATTTCTTGATATTTCTAGGATACACTGATGAAATCAAACAATTATTTATTGAGAACTTACTACATTTGAATAGGCGTGCATGTCACTTTATTCCAGCAACAATAACTGCCTTTCTTTCCTCACTTATTTAGAGTCATCATTATACAATTAGGAACTATCATTGTAAACCTGGCCATGAGATCATTAGAGTGAAAATAAAAGCAGTTCATACAGAGGCTAAATGAAAGTATAAATTCTTATTCACTAAAATTTAACTCAAGATTAAACTTACAAATTGCTGCATCTTTTTTTTATTTTTTGGTGAGGAAGAGTCATTCTGAGCTAACATCTGTTGCCAATCTTCTTTTTTACTTGAGTAAGATTAGCCGTGAGCTAACACCTGTGCCAATCCTTCTCTATTTCGTATGTGGGTCACTACCACAGCGTGGCTTGACAGTGGTGTAGCTCTTCACCCGATATCTGAACCTGCAAACCCAGGCTGCCAAAGCAGAGCATGGGGCTGGCCCTTGTTGCATCGTTTTACTAAAGAAGGGAGGTCACCAAGTATGGGTCCATTGATGACTAGGTCCTGAGCAGCACTCAAGTGGTGTGGGTAAAAAGGGGACATAAAAATAGTGCAATCGCAGCCAAATGTGAGTCAAAAAATGAAGAGAAAAGCTATCATCTAAATGCAACCATTCATCCTGATGCCAAAAAGGTGGCGTGAGAGCAGAGGTTGGGTCTCGGCAGGAGTACCCCCAGCCCAGCTCAAGGCTGGTCTTTCAATATTGTGGTCTGAGGGGAAGTGCAGTTTAATGGCTCATCTACCACCTGTTGCTAGACACGATAAGTGATAGCCAGAGCCTTACAGACTCTGATTACTACCTCCCTTTAGTAGGAAGTATTGTGAACAGAACTTTTTGTTGTCCTTACAAAGAGATCCGTTCTGTCACTTCTCACTGGAACACACAGAAGAGCTTGGGTATCAGGATTTCGAAGAAACTGAATCCTCAGGGCTGGATGAAGTAGGTAGGGAAATGAAGAAGAAGCGACAGGGGAAAAAGTTCAGAAAGTAAATCTCCTTATTCCAACCCTAGAGTTTTAGGCACCCAGCATATGAATAGCTATGCTGCCAATACTGTAGCCTCTGGTCACATGTAGCTCTTGAAAACTTGAGATGTGGCTTGTCCGAATTGAGATACATTTTAGGTGTAAAATACACCCTGCGTTCTGAAGACTTAGTATGAAAAAGAATGTAAAGTATTCCTGATTAATTTTTTACATTGATTACATGATAGTATTTTAGGTATATTGGGTTAAATAAAATGTTACTAAAATTCATTTCCCCTGTTTCTTTTTTTAATGTGACTATTGTAAATTTTAAATTCATATATATGGCTTTCATTTGTGGCTACTTTGTATGTCTATTAGATAACACTGGTTTATAGGATTGTTCCACATATTACTTTTATTTAACCTTACTTCAGCAGGATCTTTAATACTCTTTAATCTCTAAATTTTTGGTTTAGGAAGTCTTTAAATTGTTAAATGAATTTTGAATAATTTTGTTATCATTCCTCAAAAAATTTACTTTTGATACTTCAAAATATTACATAAGAAGTTTCTTCTTTGTATTTCAATAGTTTTTACTCAATTCACATTCTTTAAACTTAACCATTGTGAACTAAAAAGTGAATGCTTGATAACATCCAGTGTGAAAAAGATGGAGAAATAGTAGTGGTCCTTAATACTAGCAGCTATTTTTTGCCTTTGGTAAGAATGGTCTGAAATGAAACAAAGATGATGGTGAAAACATTGGAAACCTATGAAACTAATTATTGATCTTTTGCTGTTGCTGTTATTTTCTCATAAGGTATACTTTATCTGAGAAAGTACACATTACCAGTATAAGTCAATATGAAACAGAGGATTTTGTAAATATTTGTATATGATGTACATTTACTTTGAAAATGTACACATGGACCACATATTCACATATTTAATTTAAAATTAAAATTAAGGAGGTTGATTTTTTTAACATCTTTCATCAGTCAGGGTTCTGTTGGAAGCAGAATTTTCCATAGATGGTTTAAGTAAAGAGATTTAATGAAGGGCAAGGCTAAGAACAAAGCAGAACGAGGAACAAACACTAGCAGTAGGAAGATATCGTCGTCACTGCCAGGGCTGATAGAATAAGGTTGTCAAATAGTTTTACGAGTGCAAAAAGGGCTTGAGCCACGGAGGAGGGGTCCTCTGAGCTACCTGTGGTCAGAAATGCAGGTCCAAGCTGAGAAGTAGCTGGGAAGAAGTATTCTGAACTCTCTCTCTCCCCATCTTACAATCTACACTATCCGTCAAGCCCAACTGGAAGCCCACCACCTCCATGAGCAAGAACTCAGAGAAGGATGGAGAATGAATGTCAGACAGGGATAGAATAGGGAATAATTAGCACGTATATGAACCACTTTTTATCCTGGATTATTCTGTCTAAGGTCTAAAGCAGTGTGAGTAGAGCATAGTGACCAATGGTATGATAAATCCTAACAAGAAGGTGATTGATTAAATAAGAGATGCTACATCAGAATGAAAAGCATTAATATGGAACAAGTTATGTAGTGGTAATGGAAATCATGAGAGTCATAATATTACAGAGGGATAAAAGAATAAATGTTAGATGTAGAGAGAGTATAGTGCTTAAGTTTCTCTTTTGATTGATTTATGAATGCAAATTATAATTTATTGCAATGAAAGAGAATTAAATTAAAAGATAATGAAGACTTAATCATATATCTTGAAAATCAGAAATGGATAATTTGGGAGAAACTGCTAAAAGATTAGAATTTAGTAATTAGAGAATGCTATTTTCAACTTTTGACATTTGACATCTATTTTGATCATATTAGTGATTTTTGGTTAGTTAAAACTCTGGAGGAAATTTTGAGTTTCAAGTATAAAATAGCATATATAATTCTTCTAGTATTTCATCATATACACCTATCCTATATAATCTAACTTTATAGGTAAATAAAATGAATTTAAAAAAACAGAAACATATGAGCATATGCATAATATTGTGTTTAATACTAGCCTCTGAACATTTCTCATGCTATGAGTGACCTGAACTTAACTTGACAATGGCCATTCCCTACTGGCTCCTCACAATAAATCAACACCCCTCTCCATTTGAAAGCCTTCCCTAACTATGCTCCCACTCCTAGACCATTCCTACTCTCAGGTGGGCCTGAGACCAGCATCTGAGAATAATACGTGTCATAGATTGTGCAACTAAAATAATATTTAAACTTCCAGTTATAAAATAAATAAGTCATGGGATGTAATGTGCAGCTGATGACTATAGTTAATAATACTGTATTGCATATTTGGAAGATGCTGAGAAGAGACCTTAAAAGTTTTGATCATGGAGCTGGCCAGTGGTGTAGTGGTTAAGTTCGGATGCTCCACTTTGGCAGCCCAGGGTTCACTAGCTCACATCCTGGGCGTGAACTCATGCACCACTTATCAAGCCATGCTCTGGCAGGCGTCCCACATATGAAGTAGAGGAAGGAGGGTATAGATGTTAGCTTAGGGCCACTCTTCCTCAGCAAAAGAAAATAAAAAAAGAGGAGGATTGGCAGTGGATGTTAGCTCAGGGCTAATCTTCCTCAAAAAAAATTTTCATCACAAGAAAAAAATTTTGTAACTATGTATGGTGATAGGTACTAACTAGACTTATTGTGGTGATCATTTCACAACATGTGCAACTATCAAATCATTATGTTGTACACCTGAAACTAATATAATGTCAGTTATATCTCAATAAAAATTAACAAATAAAAATAAAATGAATACTTAGAGAAGTGGATAGATAGCATATTGTTTCTGCTAGTGTTTGGTTGAGATTTTGTTATCAGTAACAGTTCTTGCCCCAGGAATGACAGAGTGCTATAATTCTATGTCACTGATTAAGGGAATACACGTACTATTTAGAGATAAAATGGGAAGGTGAGGGAGCTAACATTCTATTTTGAAAGGTCTCATCCTTGTTCTCACTCTGCTAAAAGGTCACAGTTATCCTTGCTGGCAAGTCCACCATTTTCATCAGGGTTTCTTTCACCTGCCCAGACAAGTACTCCACTGGACCTCAAATTGTCATCCCGCTGAGCATGGGGAAGTTATTTTAACTTGGGTAATTTCAGAACATGAACTGGCAACACCTCATCACATATAGAAAACTTCAACCATGCTATATGGAATATCTGGTTTAAAACAACATCACAGACTTCTGAGGTGCCTACCAGCTTTGAAATGTAACCCTGATTAATGGGACAATTCGACTCATTGAATGAAGTTACTTAATATTAGAGTTCTTGTCATGTCTGATATCTATTTTAAGAAAGTGTTTTAAATCATTAATTCATATCTATAGTCATATTATTTGGGTGTATTTTTCTTTTCAATGTTCCCCAGACTTTTCTAATCTTAAAATATCCTAAAGATACATAATCTTTCCCATAGAATAAATTCATAACTCTGGGCAAGCATCTCAAGATTCTTATTCAGCAAGTCTAAAGTGGAGTGTAAGACTCTGTATTTCCAAGAAACCCATTTGTCCCAACCCAGAGGGCTCCCATCATCAGGCCAGTCTGGGGAAAATGACTTCAATTGAATAACAGCTGGCAATATTTGAATTACATTATTTTTAATATGTACTCTGAACCATTTAATTTTATTATTTGCTAAATAAAATTAATCACTTTCTTAAATAAAATTTGTGATATATTTATTACACATGCCGGGGAATAACTATTTGCCTAGAAATTTTCATTTCCAGAATAAGATGGCATATATTTGCATTCAGTGAGACAAAATTCTTGATCTAGCAGTTTTGTGTTTACAAACAACCATTCTTAGAAAAAAGTTTTAAATATTTTTTTCTTGCATTTCATGGAACATTTTCTAATCATTCAGAGTAGCCACCATTTATTCAATATGGACTATATATAAGATATTCTTCACACATAATTGTATTTATTCCTCATAAAAAGGTATACATTGTTGTAATTATCTTAACAAATGAGGAAAGCAAGTTTCAAAACTTCAAGTAAATTTGCCAAAATCCCACATTAATCTAAAACAGACACTTCTTGGGTACTGCACTGCCTTGCAGGAAACACTACTGGAACAAAATAATTTACGTGTCAAGTCAAACCAAAAGGAACTTTTCATCTGTGCATTTCTCTGGGGGTTCATTTTTATTATCTAATCATAGTGAATTTTATATTTAACTTAGTTTTATATATACATAGTTCATGTCTAGAAACATGACAGCTTAGATAGCTTTTAAAAAATCAGTCATCAGTAAAGAAGAAATGTTGATAACATCATCAGTTGTGAATGGCTATTAGGATATACACAACATAGAGAAAAATATGTACTTTAAATTGATTCTTGGGGGAAAATTTTATAATATCTTTTTAGATAAAGTAAGAATATCCCCAGGGTTCATAACCAAATCTATGAATGTATAATCCTTTATCGAGATGTTTGGAAATAAAAGGAAGGAACCACACTGTTTACACAGTGTCAGTTTGTAAAATTGCCATGCTTTTCAGATTTTGCTTCTGCTAGTTATATAATCATTCACTCTTCAACAAAGTAAACAGAAAAATCATCTTTATAAACTTTTAACCTGTCAACAAAAGTACTTCCAGAAGCACAGAATGACTGATATATTCAGGCTTACCCACAGTGAGAGAGAGACAGAGACAGAAACAGAGAAAGAGAGAGAGCAGGTGAGAAGATCTAGTTGTTACGCACATATTTAAGTGCAGTTATTTGATTCTAAAAGGATTCTTGAAATTTTTTAAATTGTTCTATTATTGATTTGGAAGATATTTTTGGGGACTAGAAAACATATTTTTGGCATCCGAATAAGCTAATTCTTCCATAAGAGAAATTTCTGGCTAATTACATAGAAGGTAGAAAAGAAAGTCAGTCTCCCTAATTCTATCCTGTCCTATTCTATTCTATTCTATTTATCTATTCCCAATAAAATATGCGAAACTTAGAAAATTCATTTTGGGGGTTAACTTGGGATATCTTACTAAATTAAATTTGCTTTTTTAACTTTATTCAATATAATTGAAATTGCTGGGTAAGTCACAACCATGGAGTATGTCTGTACTCCATCTGTAACCAAAGAATTTCAGACACGGAAGAGACCCTAGCATTAAATTATCCCAATCCATTCACTTTTGGTAATTAGGAAAACTGAGAGGTTTTGATATTATCTACTCACCCAAGGCCACGCTACTAGTCAGTTATTCAAAAGATTAAGCATTGATCCTGCATCATGCCAACTCAAAGATTTCTTAATGTAATATGAAGTTGCTCAGACCGAGTGAACAAAAGCTTAAAATAGCAGTCTTTTTTATGGCTCTTCAATAAATGGTAGTGAGAATGCTGGACAGCCACATGCAAAAGAATGAAAGTAGACCATTATCTTACACCAAACACAAAAATTAATTCAAAATGGATTAAAGACTTGAATGTAAAACCTGAAACCATTAAACTTCTAGAAGAAAATATAGGCAGTATGCTCCTCAACATCGATCTTAGCAGCATATTTTCAAGTACCATGTCTCACCAGGGAAACAATAGAAAAAAAATAAACAAATGGGACTACATCAAACTAGAAGGCTTCTGCCCAGTAAAGGAAACCATCAACAAAATGAAAAGATAGCCTAACAATTGAGAGAAGATATTTGCAAACCACGTATCTCATAAGGGATTAATATCCAAAATATACAAAGAACTTATACATCTCAATAATAAAAAAGTTAAGAAGCCAATTAAAAAATGGGCAAAAGATCTGAAAAAAAATGAGTAAAAAGTTTAAAATAATCTTTTTTATGTCACTTATTTTGAGATTTTCTAAGACATTGTACTAGTTGAGTAATATCTGTCAAAACTTATGTCCACCCAGAACCTCATAATGCATCCTTATTTGGAAATAGGGTCTTGCAGATGTAATTAGGTAAGTTAAGAAGAGGTCATACTGAATTAGGGTGGGCCCTAAATCCGATGGCTGCCCTTATCAGGCCATGGGAACACAGAGGCAAGAGGCAAGAAGGCTATGCGAAGATGGAGGCAGAGTTTGATGTTAGGCTGCTACAAGCCAAGGAAAGCCTGAGGCCGCCAGGAGCTGGATGAGGCAAGGAGAGATTCTTCCCAGAGTCTTCACAGGGAGCACGGACTTGCTGACATCTTAATTTCATATTTCTAGGCTCCTGCACTCTGAGAGAATAAATTTATGTTGTTTTAAGCCATCCAGTTTGCGGCACTTTGTTACAGGAGCCCTAGAATACTGATACAGATATATCACATAAAGTAATATTGGATGCAGTGGATAATGCCAGAAATTCTGTTTATTGAATATATTTTAATTTTATTTGGTACTTTTATTGTCATATGTATCTATCTATCTATCTATATATTTGCTGTAGTCTTCGGATTTGACTTTTGAAGATGTACTATTTAAGGACTGCTAAAATGACTTCATGATAAACTGTAACTTATCACTTACAAGAGACTATTTCTAGGACCGTAGTCCCATTAAGTCTGTGTAGCATAACTGCTCTCTTCAAAAATGAATAACAGTTAGATATTAGGTAGTAGGCATCACAGACCCATAGATGATAGCAAATGAAGACGTGTTGGATAAATTTCACTACCTTGTAGAGAAGAAATCCTCATGTGAGACTTGTGAAAATTTATTATCAATTGTCACAGAAAGAGATTAGGTACTATTGGTTTTTTATATTGTTATAATAGCAACTCAACAATTATATGTATATTTAAGTTCAACCTGATTATTATGGCTATTACCTTTTTTTGGTTATTATTTAAGCATACTACACAAATATATGGCATTTTCCCAGGATTTCATTTTTGTGCTGAGGTATTTCCAAAGAGCATTTATAAATTTAGTGTTTCATGAGGGAGCCTCTTCGTAAGTCTCACTGTTGTCCACACTTGGGCAGGCCCCCAAAAAGCAGGCTTATTTTAAGATCAGGTGGATCCTTTTGTAAGTCTGTGTCAGAGTCCAGAACAGTAGTTGCGTCTCAATTCCCCTCCAGCTTAAAAAATGTTATATAACGCATTCTACGTCAAAAAACCAAAAAAGGCTATTATGAAGACAACAGAACAAAATAAAATTAAACTACATGGAAACAAAAATATAATAATTAATTTAAAACTATGTTAAAGGAAGTTAATGTTAAGTTTGATAAGAATAAAATATCAATGTCATGAAGTAAAGGTGGGTTCAAGGATCTACGACTGAGTCAGAAACTGAATACAAAATAATTCAAAATTGCCATTGGGCATAAGTGTGTATGTGTGTGTGCACACATATGTATTTGAGATAGGATTTTTCTAGAGAAAATTTCCACTTAAAAAATCACTCTGTGGAAAAAATATTTGCAATATATGTATCTGAAAAAGAATTTGAATAAGACTTCTACAAGTCAACAATAAAAAGGTAAACAATCATTTAAAAACTAGGAAATACTTTGAAAAGATATTTCACAAAAGAAGATAAATGAATGGTAATAAGCACTTGAAATCGTGGTCAATGTTACACGCATCAGGGAAATGCAAATTTAAATCACAACGAGAGACCATTCAACACCCATAAAATGCTTGAAATACAAAAAGACTGACATTGAACGGTGATGATGTAGAGCAACTGGAGCTTTCCTACACTGTTGGTGGGAACACAGAATAGTACAATATTTTGTACACTTGTATGGTAATTTCTTATAAAGTTAAGCATACATTAATGTTATAACCCAGTGATTCTACTCCTAGGTAGTAATCCAAAACAAATGAAAACATAAGTCCACAATAAAGACTTGTATAAGAATGTTCCTAGCAGATTTAGTCATAATATTAAAAAACTATAAGTCTGTTATGTACTCATCAAGAAGAGGTAGGATGAACAAACAGTGGTATATCTATACGATGGTGAAAGTGAAATGGAATGGCTTACTGATACATCAATCAACATGATGACTCTACAAACAGTATACTGAGTGAAAGGAGCTGGACCCAAAAGAACACATTCTGTATGATTCTATTTATAAGAACTTCCGGAATCTATGACAATAGATGTAAGAAAGTTCTGGGAAGAGGCACAAGAGAAATTTTTATATCTAGGATGGCAGTTAAATTGAATTGAACACTAAAGAACTGTGCATTTTAAAATATCCAAAAGATGCTTCAATACAGCATTCTAACTACAGCAATAATAAGAATATTTAAAAATAAAAGAATGTATACAAAATAAACCATTAAATATAAAAATATAATGAAAATTCACTGATCACATCTTCAAAGAAAAGATCTGAACTACAGATTAATAAACTTTGTTATATTTATTATTTTAAGAGGAAAATTAAGAGACGGGATCATCACTTGGCATTAACCTAAATGTGTAACTTTTAGAGTTAAGAGTCTCTTCAGTGCTCAACAGCAAAATGGTTACTCACAACATAAAGAAAATATCAGGTTGGTTTCCAATTTTTAGTCCATATTAAACACGGAAGAGTATTTAAAAGAAGAAAGAAGAGTAACATCAATAAAACTTTAACAGTAATGTGTTTTATATTCTATATGCTCAGCCAAGTTATAATTCCTGTAAAAAGTAATGTAGTAATATCCTCAGACATATTTGAACTCAGAATATACTTCATTCAGGTGCTTAAAAAAGAAAACCAATCAACCTCAAGAATGTTCTTTAGAATATTTTTCTCTTCCAAACAGGTAGCAATAACAACGAAAATATTTGGGGGACTTATTTCCAAGTTGAATTACTGAGGATAGCATTAAGCAAGGGTGAGGGCTGGAGGTGGAGGAAAGCTATATTCTGCAAAGGTGGGCAAATTTGCGCAGCGCTATTCTTAGATTACTTGGTTTAAGAATACCTTACAGTTTTAATATAACCACGTATAAATTTTTACCTCAATGACCATATTTCAAGATATTTAAAAAGGGAAAATAAAAATAAAACGACATCAACAAAACCAAAACACTTGGAAATTTTTACATATATCCTTGTAAATAACAATTAGTCAAGGAGAAAATTGGGTTGACATTAACAGAATGAGTAGGAAAAAAGAATTCACATCAGATGTCTGAGATGAAGCCAAAGCTACATCCAGAATAAATGTTATTTTCATTATTTTTGAAATAAATGAAATATTTTATTAAGGATTTACTTAAGAGATAGAAAGAAAAATAAGCAAAATCTAAATAATTCAGAAGGAAGGATATAAAGGAGCTTCAAGCAGAAATAATTATGCAGTAAAACAATGGAAATGTAAACATGAGGCTTTTATAAACATATACAAAGCTCTCATCAATCAAATTATTTCAAAAATGAGAAAGGGAACATTTTAACAGTTATAGAATACATTTTAAAATGAAGTTTTTCCAAAAACAATTGATGCTAATATATTTAATAATCTTAAGAAATTGGACAATTTTCTAAAGAAAATATATAGCCAAAACTAATTCAACAAGGACTTCAAACGAAAAATCTTAATAAAGTAAAATAATTGGAGGCTGTTAAAAACTTAGCACAAGCAGAAAAGCATCTCAAGGCAGATGCTTTCACACTTGGCTTATTCTAAGTTTTCAAGACACGGATAATGTCTGTGCACAAAAATTACTGAAAAAAATAGATAAAAAAAGGAAAGTTGCCAAATTCACTTTGTAAAGCTAGAACTATTCTAAAAATAAAGCTAATAAAGATACACAAAAAAGGGGCCGGCTCCGTGGCCAAGTGGTTAAGTTTGCGTGCTCCCCTGCGGCAGCCCGGGGTTCGGATCCTGGGAGCGGACATGGCACCGCTCGTCAGGCTACGTTGAGGTGGTGTCCCACATCCCACAACTAGTAGGACGTGCAACTAGGATATGCAACTGTGTACAGGCGGGTTTGGGGAGATAAAGCAGAAAGAAAAAAAAAAAAGATTGGCAACAGTTGTTAGCCCAGGTGCCAAAAAAAAAAAAGATATACAAAAAAGAAATCTATGATGTATCCAAATCTTTATGACTGTAGACATGCAAAATCCTAAACAGATTATAACAAAATGATCTTTAGTTCAAGTATGAAACTATTCATCATTGTGAAATCTATTAATAAAATTTATCACATAGACAAATTGAATATGAAAAATAATATAGTCTTTCCAATTGGATACCCAAAAAGGCTACAACAAAATCCAAGAACCATTAGCTAGCATAAGTTTTTAGTATATAGAAATAAAATGCTTCCTCAATATGATGGACACTATCAAGCTTGGTCCAAGAGACAATGTGGAACTTAATCCAAAGCCACAGGAAGATACCATTACTATTGAACATTATCCTAAGTCTAGCTGGTGAAACTTGGAAAGAAGAAAGCAAAATAATTATTTGCAGATGATATGATGCTAAATCTGGAAAATCCAAATGTATAAAAGATATAAACCAATGTAACACTTGAACCTTGCTTAAAATGAAACATGCATAGAAAAACTCTAGAATACAAATTGATCTTTGAATAGCAGGTTAGCATCTACTCTTTTGCTACCTTTTGCTGATTTCCAAAATTTCCTAATGCATATGTACTGCCTAAGCAATGTGAACAAAAATAATAATAACAAAATTATCTGTAAACAATAACACTAAAAAAACTGGCAAAAGGGGGAAAAAATTCATTCCCATCATGTTGAAACCATTAACAGCCTTGTGTATAGACTTATACACAGGTGTTTGTGATACACACACATACACCTATTTATCTAAACATATCTGTGTGTGTAAATTCATACTATATACAATGATGTTTTTCAACTTGGAATGTTATGACTTCATACATCACGGGTGTCATTTTATATAAATACATATATTTATCTCAATCATTTCAACAGCCAGCTGTGTGGTAATTTCTTGTATGGGTTTGCCACAAATTTCTTAACTGTTCCCTTATTAATGAAATTTAAATTGTTCTCAAGTTTTACTTTTTACAGGTAATGCTTCAGTGGGCATTCTTGCCTATGTGTCTTTTTGCGCTTACGCGAGTATTACAGTAATCTATTGCTGTATAACAAACTACCACAGAATTTAGCATCTTAAAATAGTAATTTATTTTATCCCCAGGTTTTGCATACCAGGAATTCATAGGTGATTCTTCTGATTCACATGACATGAATGGAAGTCACTTGGTGGTATTTTGCTGCCAGATGTGCTGATCTGAAGTGCAAGGCAACTTCCCTCCAATGACTGGTGCCATGACAAGGGTAATTGTAATGCTAGGCTCAGCGGAGACTATTGACAGGCATGCTTACATCTAGGCTCTTCAGCAGGGAAGTTTCAGTGTAGTTGGGTGTCTCACATAGCAACTCAGAGCTCAAGAAAGTGTTCCAAGAGATCCGCATGGAAGCTGCAAAGTGTTTTACGACTGAACCTTAGAAGTTCCCTAACATCACTTTTGCCACTTTCTGCTGGTCTTGGAATCCACTACAACGAACCCAAAGTTAAGGGGAGGGGAATTGGACTCTACCTCTCAATAGAAGTAGTAAATAACTGCAGCCATCTTTAATTCAACAAAGTAAATCTAGGGTCCCTTGAAGTATAGTAGCAGATTCAAAGGGTATGCATGTTTTAAATCTCTTTCCAAAAAGTTTATACCAAACAAATTTGAAAGAAATGTTAGCATGCACTTTCAAAATAAACATGTGCATTGACAAGTTAATTGTCTCTGAATGGCCCTCAGAGACATTTAATATGTGACATTGGTCTACTCATTAAGAGTCAATTGGTGATGTGAAACATGCAGGTGAGCAAAGGAAATGACTTTTGATATAAAGTGCCAGGAAAGTAAGAAATATCTTTGTGATAAATAACTAGGTATTCTCCTTTATGGGTAAAGCTCTCTGAAACTCCAAACACACAGATTTTTAGATGGCTTACAGTATCATTCAAGACTCTCTCTCCAAGGCAAATAATTGATCTACTGTGCCAGGAGGTAAAGCATTTAACGATAGGATTAATCATATTATAATTAGACCTATATTGAGACAATAAATCTTTTTGCTTTCTGAATCATCTTTAAATCATCTCCATGGCTTGCCTTGTAGATTTCCATATTTCTTTCCCTTCCCTGAAGCTGAAGGGGTAAGAAGAATGTGGAACCTTCTCCACTTAAGTGGAGATACTACCCGCATGCCCAATACTCTCTGTCTAAAGGTGTCATTTAGAAGCGAAATCTGCTATTGCAGTAGAGAACTCAACTGATAATGAGTTCAAACATAACGTTTACTGTTAACAACAAGTCTGGGAATGTGTTGTCTCAAGATAGGTCAACAATGCCATGATACTCAAGGATTCAGTTTCTTTCTATCTTTCCACTCCACTATTCTTAGCTGTTGGTTTATTGTCCTCATGAGCATTGCCTCATGGGGGAAAATGGCTGCTTTACCTCCAGACATAATATTCATACTCGAAACTTTTTACAAATGGAGAATAAGCTCTCTTCTCATGTTATTCCCTTTTATAAGGTAGTAAAAACCTTAAAAGCTTCCCAGTAGGCATCTCGTTGGCCATACTTGGTCACTCCTTCCTCCCAAGGAGGCTGGGAAAGAGATTACCTGAATTTCTAGTCTCTATTTGAGTTGTTAAAGGCGAAAGAGATTTGGACAAACATGGCTTCTGCTAGTGAACCATACAAGAAAAACAGAAAGCAGATTGAATCTTGGGATAAAGTTGAAGAAGTCCACTCAAGAATGCTTCCAGAATAAGAACAAGAAGTCTTTGCAGGTGACATATGGGCCAGTCTAATTTGCCAGTACAGATCTAGCAAGTAATGAAACCCAAGAGATTCTTGGTCCTTATTCAAGTTGACCTTTCTTGAAGAACTAACAAGGGTGGATTTTAATAAGCTTGCTGTGGATTAAGGAATTTAAAATTCTCTCTCTCCCACTCCCCTCCTCCTCCTTAAAATCTGGCCTTAGTATCTGCTTTCCATTTGTAAAGTTTATGTTTTTTTATTGTTGGACCAAAAGACAAAGGAAATTGTCAAACAGGGAAACTACACAATGTAGAGGGAAAAACAATAACTTTGGAGACTCTGGAATCAAGTTTTGTTCTTGGATATGCTCTTTATTATGAAATCTGGGGCTCTTGCTAAATTTATTTAAATCTTAGTTTCTGCATCTATAAATGAGGTCGTAGCAAAGATTGCATTAAGGGCTACAGTCTATTATTTCATTATGACTGTCACATAGTAGCAAAAAGCATAATTAAGCTTGAGGAAAGCTGGCTTGTTACTAACTGGGGTCACATCATCAATCATCATCATCATCATCATCATCATCATCATATTTGTGGAGCATGAAGTGCCGGGCAATATGCAAAGTATTGTATGTGGCTTACATCATATAATTCAATCTTTACAATAACCCAATTCTCTGAATTTTATTTTTATTTCAATCTTTAGAGATGACATAGTTGAAACTAGGAGTGGTTATTTGTCCAGAGTTGCTTGGAAAATTTCAAGGCCAGGAATTAAGCAAAGTTATAATTGATTACAGAGGCTAAATATTTATCCATTACACCATTGATTAACTGAGGAAGTCCCAATGAGCTATGAGACTAGTATAATTGTTGTGATTTTTCAAGTGAAACTTCTTCATTAAAATAGTACCAAAATAAGAACATCTAAGCTCTTGATATTTTGCTAACATACTCTGGCCAGAATGATCCAACTCCAGGATTTGTGTTCACTTTGAATGTTTATAGGCAGTCCACACAGGTTTAGGAGAGGGAGCTCAAGAACGATCATTTACAAGGGTGCCTAAATATTGATGAGGAGTAAGACAGACTGATTTTTTGATAGTTTTCTAACTCCAATACCTGAGAGATAAACTTTAAAACAGAAAAAGAGTGGCAGAACAGCCTGCTTATGATAAGATAAAGTAATTGCAGGATTTGTTATATTCCCCTCATGCACTAAGTAGATTAAAAGGTGGCCTTGGTCAGAGCAGAACGTTAGGCAACAAATCGGATAGAGCAGATACAACAGGAAGCTTGTAATAGCCTTAGGTTGAGAAAGAAACAGATCCTTTGCCAAAGTAAACTCCTGCCAATGCTACTTCTACACAAAATGCATTGGCAGGCAGCCTGCAGTGTGCTGTTTGGGGCCAGAGTCCCATGAGGGGACAGTGTGGAACTGCTACTTGCATGCTCAGAAAGTAGAAAAGGCAAGGCTGGTGGCTTTTTTCTTTTCTCTTTTGGTGCTATAACTGAATTGGAAATATTTTTATTTTCTGCACAAGGTTTGGAAGGGTGCACCAGATAGCTGTGCAGAGACATTCACACCTGAACAAAAAAGAATTAATCCCACAGAGAGAAGGGGTGCTGGAGTGGATAAAATTTTACCCTCTGTTTAACAACTATTTGATGAAAATGTCTATTATCTGAGATAGGGCCTCCTGAAAAGCCTAGAAACCAGCTGTGCCCAGAAGTATACACCTGAAGGCTAACAAGCAAAATAGAAGCAGAACAATTTGTGAATAAAGGTTTTTCTTTCCTGCTTAAAGCTAGATTGGCAAATGTTTGTATTTTCCATGAAAAAAAACACATTTATTGAATGGTATTTCAAAACATACTGAATAGAATTACAAGTTTAAAAGCCATGTACACCCTTGTACATCAACAGACCAGGTCTTTTATAGCAAGAACCAGAAATCTTTAATGAGTTTGAATTTGATGATGAGACAACAAGCAGAGAATAAAAATGAATATCTCCATAGGCATAACCATAGTGCAGAATCTGCCAATGCCAGCAGTTCAGAGGCATGTCTAAATAGTGACTTCACTAGCCAAAGCCTTCCTGGAATTGGGTCTGTGAGCTTTGGCCTCAAATAGCAACCAGATGGGCCATGGACAGTCAGGAGAGGAGATGGACATGGGGAGAAAAACATATTAGAAAGGTGAGAATGAACACTTTCTGCTGCAATTTCTTTCACTTCTTTTGGTTTGCTGACTTGGAATCCCCTAGTTAGAAAGAGAAATGAGAAATGAGTTGAAGGAGGTCACTTTCTGTCCATTAGGATAACAATAGTCATTATCTTAGATACTGACCTGCTACAGTCACCACTGCTGGCTGGAGAGATGTGGGACAGAGCAGTGCTGGCGAGCAGGGTGGCTGTACCCCATTCCAAGATCCTGATATGGAGTTAGGCTGCTGGAAAGATGATGCAATGTCAGTGACCCAAAGAGTAGTAACCTTAATAGGTACTTTCCTGAAATGGAAATCCTACAAACCAGGATTACGTAGATAATTTCCAGTGCCACTTAATTTTTTACAACCTGCATTGACATTCTCTAGTACTTGTATTTTACAACCCTGTTGGGAAACTGAGGTGATTTCTTTTTCAAAAACTAAACCCATGCGTTTTAAAACAATTCTCAATTCATTCGTTTTTTCCAACTATTGAAATGCATTATTTATTTAGTGGAAATGACTCTATGTCTCCTTTTTATTGGAATGTCTCAGTTGGAGAACACAAATCTGGGCCAGTCTTTTGTAGATATTTGACAGGTAATCACCTAACGGGTATGATGTGAGGGAAGCCAGAAGACTCCCCAAATAAAACTGTGGCCTTCTCTATGGCCTGAGCGTCTACTATTTGGTGATTCCATAGCTAATACAATCCTACCTTCAAATGTCCTCTTTTGCAAGGCAAATACTGTTCCTGAGATAGGTAAAGACTTGACATAAAAGTTATCCAGTTATTTTTCATCCTAAATGGTCAACACAGAAACAGAAGACCCTTCTCCCAGTACTGCAGCAGGCAAACTCATATTTGCCTTTCAAAATCCAGTTCAGTTACCTGATTTCAGCATTTCTACCTCAAGGAAAATCATTCACTCCTTTTTCTTGACCACTACACACTTTATTGACACCATTCTCACAGCATGCATCCTCATGTTTATAATTTGTTGTTTATTAGTGTCTGTTATCCCTTTTGGATTGTGACTTCTCAATGAGTAGGACTGGATTGGATTCTTATTTATCTTTATATCCCCAGGATCTACCACAGTACTTTAATATGCAGCAGGTGTTCAAAAATTGTTTCTATAAAGAATTAATGAAGTAATGGGCCAGCCATGGTGGCCTAGTGGTTAAGTTCAGTGCGTTCCACTTTGACGGCTCAGGTTCAGTTCCTGGGTGCTGACCTACACCACTTGTCTCTCAGAGGTGGCTCACATATCCAAAAAAGAGGAAGATTGGCAACAGATGTTAGCTCAGGGCAAATCTTCCTCAGCAAAAAAAAAAAAAAAAAGAATTGATGATGTAAGTGGCCAAACCAGGTGATTCCTATTTTACTATCTTGTCCAGGGTATAAGTCAGTTGTGTGTTTCACTCTGACTTCAGTCAAAATAATCGATTTGGTTATTCCATACATATTTACTGAGCAACATTCAATAAAACACATGCTCCAGATGTTATATAATCAAAATACAGTTGTGTACCAAAAGTGGAAGGATGGAATTAGTCCACCTGGGATCGACCCATTGAAGGATTGCATTATCCATGGAGCATTTTAAAACAATAATAAACCATCTAGACACAAGTCTTTTATTTCCAATGAGCTGGTAATTTTAAACAATCTTAGTGACAAAATATTCCTCCTCACCAGGTAAGATTATGCCCATGACCCCTCCTCCTTCATAAACCACTGCCAAAGTGTATTGCTACTTTTTATATTAATTCTATGTTTCAATGCCTACTCTAATTTCTCAACATCATTACCAGTATAATAATCACAGACTAGGCTTTTAGGTATTTTATTGGCTTTTCTGTTCCACTAGATACAAAATTTGGTTGGGAGATACTTTGAATGTCTATTTTTGGTCTTAAAGTGATATTACTAGCCTCCATTTTCTACTAGAAATTGAGTGAATTATACAACTACTCAGAAAATACAAATTAAAATAGTTCTCATTGGTCCCATTAAATTCACCATCAGTGAGTCAGGGGCTATGAGTCCAACATTTCTTCAATGATATTTTTGATTTGTAATCTATCTTATTTTTTTAAATTTAGTAATAAAACTGTGTAGGCCTTATTTATATTGGCAGGATAAATCTATCAATAAGTAAGTATAGGAAATGTTTGTCATTAATAGCTGCCCGGCTGTCTCAATTTCTACAGTTACTCTACTAATGGTAGACACGAGAGTAGAAAATGTACAAAAATAAAAAATGTCACTACGTACACCTGTCACTGGATTATATGCTTAAAGGCAACAAAAGCAGTGTCTCTTTATCTTCAAGAAATGTATAGCCTGACAATACAGACAGAGAACATGTATTTATCAAGAAATTTCAAGACAAAATTTGAATAAAGGGAATCTCTACGGCCCATGAGAATTGCCAAACTGAAGCCACCCAAGCAATTGTTTGTTTGCCAGCTGAGGATATGTCATGAGAAGATTTTGGCATCTTTGCTAATCAGAACCTTACAGATTACAGACCTCCTCTTTCTTTGCAAGCCCTTCATGTATCTTTCCTTTAAAAAGTAGTTCACGGGGCTGGCCCGGTGGCATAGTGGTTAAGTTCTTATGCTCTGCTTCAGCAGCCCGGGGGTCACAGGTTCAGATCCCAGGGGCAGACTAACACACCTCTCATCAAGCAATGCTGTTGTGGCATGCCACATATAAAAAATAGAGGAAGTTTGGCACAGATGTTAGCTCAGGGACAATCTTCCTCCAGCAAAAAGAGGAAGATTGGCAACAGCTGTTAGCCCAGGGCCAATTTTCCTCACCAAAAAAAGAAGAAGAAAAGTAGTTCAAACACTGTGGTAGGTTAATATTTTGATATATTAGCCAACAGGATTTCTCCCGCCAATTTTGTGGTCCTCATGACCTTTCCCAGAGCTCACAAAGCAGATCTTCCAAGTTCAATTCTCAGGGAAGAGATATAGTAAGAAAAATCCAGAGCCAATGGAAGATTCAAATTACTAGCTTTTGAGAAAGCCTGGATTCACAGGTGGGAGTGAGAGGCATGAGTCCAGAAACCTCAGAGAAGTAAAAAATGGCAACTGGTTTGGTCCAGCTGGAACAGAGGACTTGCCCTGGAGTAATGAAAGTTGTACATTGAATATATCGTGTTTCAGTGTTTGAAGGTTGATGTATGCAGATTCGGATCTAGCCGGAAATCAGAAGTAGCATCAGATGCAAAGGCAAGTGCATTTATTTAAACAAATTATCCAGTTCTGAAAAAGTCCAAGGGCAGCTGGAGTGCTCATTCTTGGCCAACTCATCTTCCGCAAACCTTCTGGAACTATTCTGTTACTAACATAACTGTGATTGAATGCTGGAGTATGGAAGAAAATTCAGATATACCCCAAAACAGAGTCCTCAGGAAGAGGGTACACAAGTTGCGTTTTATTGTTACACTTGGGGGAAGGTCTGAGAATGGACCTCTGAGAAAATACCTTACATCAATGATGATAAGCTACCTCTGCTGATGAAGGTATCATGGACAAGAGCCAGTGTTGATTGAAGACAAGCTACCTGTTTTAACCTGTGAAAAGGGTAAACCTTCACCCAGAAGCCTCAGCTTAGAGGTACTATTTGCCACCAGTCCACTGGTGAAAGAATCCCACTTAATTATACACTGATTTTTAATCTGCTGTTCTCTAAGGAACCTCAACAGCTTGAAAAGAACAGCACTCGTGTCAAGAGGCACTAGAGCAACATTGTTAACCCAGGTCCTCTGGAATTTGATTGACAGCATCCTAGATCTTCTCTAGAATCACAGCACTGTGAACATGGGCAAGTTAATTCACCTCTCTGCATCTCAGTTTTCTCATCTACAAAAGTTTGTAGTGTGGTGAGAATTAGAAATGTGAGCACATGGAAAGTTCTTAGGAGTTTTGGACACATAGGTGTGAGCTCCTTGTTGTTAAAGTTATCATTACACAGCCTTTGGCTAGCATGAATAAGAGATGGAACATCATTATACTTGGGGGAAGCCCTTTTAGTAAGCTGAATATTGCCCCCCAAGTGAGTCCATGTCATAATTCTCAGAATCTGTGAGTGTTGCTTTTGAATGAGATTTTGTAAGTGTGATTAAAGTCATGATATTGAAATGGGGAGACCATCCTGGATCAATTGGGTGGACCAATA
The DNA here is from genome assembly GCF_021613505.1 of Equus quagga. Taxonomy (NCBI): domain Eukaryota; kingdom Metazoa; phylum Chordata; class Mammalia; order Perissodactyla; family Equidae; genus Equus; species Equus quagga. Next base: position 83,577,373 of record NC_060275.1, read on the forward strand.
AAATAACAATGATCTTTGTGAGGGGCACACAAGTCAGAGTCGGAGGAGTAGACAATGGGATGACAGAGTAGAGATTAGAGTGATGTTCTGTAAGACAGAAGAACATCATGGAAGTGACGTTCATTAAGCCCACAAGCCAGGGATAGTGGCAGCTACGCCGTACTTTTCATGATTCCAAGGTGTTCTGTGAAAACTTCTATCTCAAGGTCTCGTGTTAAGGAAAGCCAGTCACTTTGTTACAACATATAAACATATCTGTACATGGAACATTATTTGCTCACTCACCTCCAGTTACAGCTTATTTCCACCAAAGTTAAAAAAAAAAAAAAAAGGGAGCAAGAGACATTCCTTTATTAATATGTCCACAGCTATAATCAGCAACTATGACGATCTGGATCTATTGTCAAAAAATTTGAAGTCAGAAGAGATTTGATGCCAAATTTGCCAGACCTGTGAACAATAATTCTCTTAATTTCCCTTAGTTTTAATTTTCCCATTGGTAAAATACCTACTTTACAAAGTTTTGTGGAAAAGTAAAAGATATATCAATGTTAAAACCGTTTATGTGCCATGCATATAATTGCAATCATGTTTAACCTTCATTGAGAGCTGATTATATGCCTGAAACTTTTCTAACCACATTACAAGATCTACTTCATTGAATTTTCACATTGTCCCTAGTACATAAGCATGCTTGAGGGAGTATAAATCGTGACTTAGAGCACAAACTTACAAGCCAAGCTGTGGACTTAGACAACTTATTCAACCTATCTGTATCTCAGCTTTCTGGCCTATAAAATGATGATGATAATTCTTTATATCATGGGCCTGATGTAAGAAATAAATGGGCATGTGTGTGCGTGTGTGTGTGTGTGCAGCTTTAAGAACTGTGTGTCTGCCACAGAGTGCTTCCCATGTGAGTGTTTGCAGTTATTATCAACTTCCCACTTTACCAATGAGGAAATGAACCTCAGGGTAGTTTATTAGTCCTGCAAGATGGAAGAGCTTGTAGCAGCGGAGGTGCTGGAATCAGGATTCAAACTCAATCTTTCCATTTTGCTTCCTACCATTAGAAAAATATCTAATGTTCATATATGTTTTATACTGTAGCAAAAATATCAAGATTTATAAAAAGGAATTAAAAATGTTTTATTTACTATGAAGGCTTTGCATAGGATTTCTTTCACTAAAGACCTTAAATTCCACTAAATTTCTTTATTTGTGAACATTAGAATTTTTAAAAAGAAAGTCTTCTACACATGGATGTTTATAGGAGCTTTATTTGTAATTGCCAAAATTTGGAAGCAACCAAGAATTTCTTCAGTAGGTAAATGGATAAATAAACTGTGGGCTATCAGGACAACGGAAAATTATTCTGCTCTCAAAAGAAATAAGCTGCCAACCCAAAAAAGGGCATGGAGGAAGCTTAGAGGCATATTACTAAGTGAAGAAAATAATCTGAAAAAGCTACATACCTTGTGATTCCTGCTCTATGACATCTTGAAAAAGGCAAAACTATGGAGACAATAAAAAGATCTCAGTGGTTTCCAGGGGTTTGGGGGAGGGGGAGATAAATAGACGGAGCACAGAGGATTTTGAGAGTTGTGAGACTATTCCATATGATACTAGACATATGTCATCATACATTTGTCAAAACCCATAGACTGTACAACACCAATGGTGAACTGTAATGTAAACTATAGACTTTGGGTGATAATGATGTGTCAGTTGGGTTCATGGATTAACCAATGTACCACTCTGGTGGATATGTTGATAGTGTGGGAGGCCATGTGTGGTGGGGTGGCAGGAGGTCTATGGGAAATCTCTGTACTTTCTGCTTAATGTCGTTGTGAACCTAAAATTCCTCTAAAACAAAGTCTATTTAAAAGGGAAAAAAAAGGAAAAGCTTTTCCATCTGACATTTGTTAAACTTTCCTTACTTTTGAATTATAATTGCCCTCATTTGGGGCTTTTGTGTTGTAGCCTATGATAATATCAGGTCAAATGCTTGCAATTCTTTTTAAATCGTATTTGGGGTGTTGGAAGGCCATTTAGAGTTAATGAAGTACAATTTACACAAAATTTTAAAAATTAGATCCTTGGATTTATTTGTAATCATTATCATTTTGGAATTTAAACAATTCAAGGAAAACATTAATGATTTGAGGAAGCATTCAGATGTACCTGCCCCTAGATCTGACTTAATTTGACTTCAAATTAAAGTTATACCCTGAGCCCTACATCTACAACATTAGGGTTGAAGGGATTATGATTTGCACCAAATTCAACCATTTCTCTTCTGTTTGAATTCATTTGGTTCATGATGTCACACTTACAGAAAAGGAGAAACCCAGTGATGTCAACTGTACTCTTCATTGTCATCAGTGCTTCTTCTGCTAGCATGAGGACCAGAGGGCCTTCGTCCCTGCCCTGCCCTTTCATCATCTCAGGATGATATCACACTCCTTAGGGGCATTTCATTATATTCATCTTCATTAATTCTGCCATTTCAGAAGCATCTGCTCTAGGCCAAACACTACACTAGTTACTGAGAAACTTGATCGTTTGTTCACTCATCTTTGTCAATCATCCTCTCTAGATTTTGAAGAAATACAGAGGATTTGTTTTTCTGTTGTTTGTTTGTTTTTAATTCCCAAAGTACCTACTGGGAGGGCAAATGTCAAAGCAGATTTGGTGATTTTTTCCTGCACTGATTTCCATAACTATTTCTTTTTTCTTCTTTTCTCTTTCTTTTACTTCCCTGTACTTCACTCTCATCTTGTTTTTCTAACTCCTATTTCTCCATTCCTATGAGTTCTTTTATAATATCTGAGTCTGGGAGCCACCGAATTAACTAAAATTTTAAAAATTGACTAACTCTAATGGGAGACTGTTCACTGATTCTAGGGCCAGAGTCCTCCCCAATAAAGATTTTCTGCGGTGTGGGTACATTTGTGCCCTTGTATGCCCACAAACACCCAACAACAACGACAACACAATTACATGCAGTGATGTAAGACTGGTTACAGAACTTGGGAGAAGTCACACCTATATTCCTGTGTGATGTCATTTCTCCAGTTTTTTCTTGAATTCTTCAAGTGTAAAGAATAGAAAAGACATACGAAGTCATTTCAGTGTGTAAAGAGAAAATTACAATTTTTTATGGAACCAAGCAGGCAAACCCATTCTTCTAAGGGTGAGATCAAGCTCTTTGGAGCTGCGAGTGGCAACATTCCTCAAAGCTCAAGACTATCCCAAATTTTCTGCAGACTTAATAAAGGGATTATTTGGGATGATTGGACACTTTTGTACCAGTACCTATTTTCATTCAGAAAAAGTTGACAAGTTATTACCATTTTTGACTCAAACAGGGTGTTATGTCTCTTGATGATGCAGCCAGCAAGATGCAAAGATGACTGAACAAGATGTTTAGTTCAGTCATTGACCTGTAGTAACATGTCTGAAAGCATCACTTCTGACGGAAATAATCACTTAACCTGAAGCATTTAGCGGCAATAGAAATCAAGTGGTTAAATTCACGTATCTTCTGAGACCACCCACAACTTTTTTCTCTGTTTTGTAGACAAAGCTATCGTGACCACCGTAGAACACAATTCCATCAAGAAGCAGTGTTAGTAGCAAGTTAACAAAATTCAATGAAAATGACATTAACTGGAAATAGATGGATTTTTTTTTTTAAGTCACGCTTAGTAAAAGATGTGCAGATTATCTAATTCTTTTCCTGCATCAAAAAGACTATTTCACAGAGTGGTGAACAAAATAAAGTAAATAATCAAAGAACTGGCCAAATTGTAAACAATAAGAAAAAATTCAAGTTAATTAAACAAAAATTATAAAAATAGGTTTATCTTCATATGGCAGTGTCTAATCAAATGTTAAGTTCATAATAATGGAGACCTTTCTAAAAATGAAACTTTAGAAGTATATAAGAGACTAAAGAGAGGGACACTAACAAGTTTTTAAAAATCAATAAGTAATAATTATATGTATGGGTAGTTTAAGGTATGAGAAGTAAACTATATTGTAATTTATTTACTGTTGGAAAATCTGCACACTCTGGTTTCTGTGTGATGAGAAATAAACAGCCTAATGAATATTTGGGTTCAACGGACTCATTCATCCACTGTGAAACTGCAGTCCTTTAAAAAGTGCGAAAAACGGAATTGAAAAGCATGCAAAACGCACTTTTTAACTTTTCAAAATATACAAATGCCAAAAAATATAGAAACTTAGACTTCCTTTGGACTGCAAATGGCTAAGACTTAAAAGACAAAAAACAGAAAGAGGCCAAGAAGTAGGTGCGAAGCTATTTTTCTTTTCCTCCTAAAGCAGATTAACTAGTTGGGTATTTCCCTGAAAAGCTTAAAAGGTTCAAGTTATATCTGGCAGATTGAATAGGTAAGGATATATGCCTCATTCACCAAAGAAACAAATGTTTTGTTTCCCAACTCTACTTCTGTATTTTGTAGTAAGCTAGAGTGATATAATATACACTAGTATTATTGTAAAACAAGAGGTTATTACTTGGCAAAGTAAGTTGATCTTTGGAAAAGTGTACAAGTACTTTGAAATAAAATAAAAACTACTTAATCCAATCTTCTCTCATACAATTTCTTTCAAGGAGAACAGACACAGCCTGTTAAAATAACAAAGAATGTAGAGTTTCCATTCATGGACAAAGTGTCCGCATTCAAACTCCCAGTCTAAAGCTACCTTGCCTTTCTTCTCAACTTTCTTTGCAGTAGAGAAATGTGATTCCATGAAACCTCCGGGATTTTGTTTTATGTTAACTGGCAGAGCTTTTCACGTCTCACAGACCCGGTGACACCTAAATGACACACACTTTGGATTGTCTTGTTGTGTGGAAAAGGTAGATAAAGGGAGGAGGAGAAACCTAAAACAGGTGGGCAAGGGCGATGTGGCAGTCACCAAAGCTCCTGCGGTCAGGGCTAAGCTTAGCATCGTTTGGGAGATAAAACAATCGCTTCAGTGAAATGATTTCACAAGAAGTGTTAAATTACAAACCAGGTCCTGAGAATCCTCCAAAATCTGGCAGCCGTAGAATGAAACTCTGCAAAGAGAAAAGTTAAATCTTTAGACTCTTTAGCTAGGATATGAGCAGCGACTGAAATAATTTAGATGTAATTAGTAGACCGCGTCTGGCTTGCAAAGTGACTGTGGAACACTGTCAGCATTTTACACAAGATGAAGACTTCCGAAAATGCCAACATTTCCTGCTGTACTGAGGGATAAGATTGAATATTTTGGAATGGAATTCTATTTGTCCACCTATCTATGTCACTACCAGAAGTCAGCCATAGATATTTACTTGGTGGTGTATATCTGTCTAGATTCTTTGTGAGAAATCATGAACAATGCATGTTTTCCAGTTTCAGAGTGCTTTACAACAATAGATTTCATACTGAATTGATCAAAATATTCCTATAGCTTCTGACTTTATAGCAATACGTCTTTAATGTATTCATTCCCAAAAGACTTTTTAAAGTGTGTTCAAATAAAAAAATCATAAGAGGTTGTGATGTGATTTTCAGAAGATTACAAAATGTTAAACAAATGTCAAAGTAAATTTTTTCAATTGCTTTTGATTACAGCATTTTGAGATTCTAGTGCATTTTAGGAAATTCTTAAACCAGCGTTTTTTTTTTAACTGAACATAACCTCCCTTGAACCTAACCACGTTTCTTTCCCCTCCTGTCAGTCAACTTCTTTCACTTCTTTTGAATCACTGTTTGTAAGACAGGGCCCTAGGGCAGACAGCATTTGTTGGGCCAGCCCCCATTATAAAAAGACTTTTCCGAGGGCTGGGATCCTCTTCAGCATTAAGAAAGCAAGACCTCTTCTAGGAGGTCTATTTTATCAGACTCCTTGTTCCCACTGTCAATGTGAATAACTCACAACTGCTGAGAAAAAGAAGGAAATCAAGTGTGAACCAAAGGTACAGACCAGAGCTTCTATAGTCAATGAGAATATTTATTTCCTTCTCTGAAAGTTCAGTGGTGGCTAGAGTTACTAATGGCACTGATCATGACCAAAACATATCTGTATCATTGGCTGTTGTTTTTTTTCCAGTTCTGAACGCAATTGTATTCCACTACAACAAAAAGCTGCCTCCTTTCAGTTAATGAGTCCAAAACTGAATTTAATCTTAGTAGTTATGTGAGCAAAGCAGCACAGCTGATTCCCATTTAGGGGAGTGTTTCTGTGCAGCACAAAAGGAGAGCCAGGTGGGCATCAAATGCACGTCCACTGCATCCCTTTTCAGTATTCCAGCTACCGGAGAGCACGAGCTCCATTGAGTTCCACTCACTCGGCTGCTGATTTGACATCATGATTACATACATAAAGTTATAACTTTCTGTTTATCAAACACCATAGATTCCATGAGGATCGTAATTTTGAACTTGCTCTATTTGTGCCAAATGGCCCGAAAATAATAATTAGAGACAATTTAACATAATGAGTACAGTAGTTTCAGATAAATTACCCCTACAGAACATTAATTGTATTCATTAAACAGAAAGGGATAAAATTCCAAGGTCATATCTATTATGGTTTTATTTTTAGAAATCATCTTCAATTTCTTTCTTTTTAATTCATAAGACAATAATTTAGGCAGAATGAAGAGATATTTAGCTAGTAAAATGATTGCATGAGAATGTTATTTTTAATTAAAATTCTAGTTAAATGCACCAAAAATCACATTCTAGTTATGTTCCTAAGATGTTTCTTTTCTCATTGCTGTGAGTTTAAAATTTCTTTACTATCTAAGCAATAAAAGATTATTCAAGTTTGAATTTTTTCTAGTTTTCTAGTTTCATTATTCTAAATGAATGAGTATAAAAGTAAATATATCAAGAAAATCATACTGAATTCTATATTGGGAAGTCTAGCTAGAACATTCTTTTGGAAATTAATGATTAATAAAATTTAAACAGAATAAATGTCCTTAGACATCTATGAAATTAATTTACTCTTTTTGTTGCTGTAATTGTTGAAACTGACGTATTTACCAAAGTTTAATCAAAGGCAGGCTATGGCCTTAATGACTGGACTGAAATGTGATTTTTACAGAGAAAGCTATGAATTGTACTCTTTTGACCTGAGGTCAATCTCTGTTGCCACCACACAAGGAGATAGTATATATTATAAATTTAATATGTTTGACACTAGGAAAGTTTAGAATATTTTGTTGTGAAGCATGACTGGTGATTCATGTTTTTCTTAATGAAAAACCTCATAAAACCATGAGATTCCATTTTCTCACATTCCAGTTTCAATGTGTAACCTTCTAATTGCTAAATCAATTACTGCCGTTAACTAGAAAGCCACATCCTGCGGGATTCCCACCACGAGTCTTCAGCTGTAGTTTTTTTTAAGATTTTATTTTTTTCCTTTTTCTCCCCAAAGCCCCCCGGTACATAGTTGTATATTCTTCATTGTGGGTCCTTCTAGTTGTGGCATGTGGGATGCCCCCTCAGCGTGGCTTGATGAACAGTGCCATGTCCGCGCCCAGGATTCGAACCAACGAAACACTGGGCCGCCTGCAGCGGAGCGCACGAACTTAACCACTCGGCCACGGGGTCAGCCCCTCCAGCTGTAGTTTTCAATCCATTTTTATGAATTGGGTTAACATCTACCGAAACACTTAGTCTTAGCAACTCGGGTTGACGTTTAACCCCATCGAAATGTCTCTTCACTGAATATATGTATTTGCTTATGTAATAGGTATTACATACGTACACAATACATATGTACATACATACATAATGCATAATATATGTATTAGTCTGAATATATGTAGGTGCTTACGTGATAGGTATCACAAACTAATATGACAAAACTAGACATTTTGCTTTTAACTCCAAATCTGTCTCTCCACGTAAGGAAGTGGCACAGCCATCCAGCCAGTTGTTCTAACAAAATGCAAACACACACAAACCAGAAAGCATCCTTGATTCCTCTCTTTTTCTCATTCTCAATATACAATCAAGCAGTCTTGAGTTAGTCATCCTGAAAATACAACCTATTTCCATCCCCTTATCATCTCCCCTGGAAACTCCCTACTTAAGCCACCACCCCCTGTTGCCTGGACTCCTTCTGTGGCCAACCAATTAGTCTGCCAAGTTCCCTTCTTGGCCTCCACTCTACATACTCTATGGAATGATTCTTTTATAACATAAGTCCTACGGTATCTTCTCTCTCTTCAAAAAGTTCCAGTAGTTACCATGTCAATCACAATAAAAGAAAAAGTACTACAATGCATTATATGATCAGCCACTGGCTCTCTCTCTGACTCAGATTTTGCCTCTCCCATTACTTCACTGAGCTCCAGGAGCCCTTGCCTCTTTGCTCTTCCTCTAGTAACCACACTTGTGCTTCAACTCTTCTGTCATTGCCATTTCAGCAAACAAGAATGCTCTTTCTCCAGAGATTTGCCTCTTCCTCCCTCAGTCTGTTCAGGTTTCTCCTCAGATTGACACCTCCTCAGAGAGTCCTGCCATGATCACTCCAAGTAAGATAGCAATTCCCCTCCCCCACCACTCTCTATTCTTTTACCCTGCCTTGTTTCCCCTCATAGCACTTATCACCACCTGAAATAGTAAATAAATATTTATCTGCTTGTTTTTGATCTGTCTTCCACCCAGACTGTAAGGACTACGACAGCAGGGACTTAGCCTGTTGTGCTTAATACTCTATCTCCAACAGTTAGAACAGGGCCAAGTATAGAGTGTAACTGATATAAATATCTGTTCAGTAAACAAAAAGAATCATTTGCTCAAATGGACCCAATGAGTCTGGACTGGGCATAAATAATACATTTCTCATCTGATGATATCAGTTGGCCCGCAGAGTATTTTTTTCTACTTTTCTGTACTGTTCATAATAAAATGGAACAATAGGCCCTTATTTAAGTCTAATGCTGATCAAATGAGGATGAGTGATTTGTGTGTCGTCCCCTCACTCCTGATGTGGTTTCAGTCCTCTGTGAACCTCAGGAAGTATGCCACCTGCCTCCAATGCCCTCCTCAATCTCGGACTCCTGGCCAACATCTCCCAAGTTATCCTTTGAAACCTAATTTGACAGACTTCTCTCAAGTAAAATTGGTCACTCTTTTTCATAGTCTTATAACCTCTATATGTAGTTTTCTCATACCACCCAGAATACTTATTGTCCTTGTTTGCTTATTGGTGCATGTTTCTCTAGTAGATTGTAAGTTTCTGGAAATCAGAATCTGTGTGTTAGTCATCTTTGTGTCCCCGGGATCAAAAACATACTTCATTCATTCCACAAATAATCATTATGAAATATGTTCCAGGCATGAGTTCAGTGTAAGTGTTATCTCTTCTCCAGTGTAGCTGGAGAAGAGACAGCAAGGCGGAGGTAGTAGGAGATGGGACAGACCAGAAATCAATCATGTTGAGTGTTGTAGGCAAAGACAAAGAGTTTTTATTTCATTATTCTAAGTGAAACGGGAAGGCATCGAAGGTCTCGAGAAACGGGAAGTATGGTTTTATTTTTTTAAGATCACTCTGGCAGCTGTGGGGAGAACATGCTTTAAAAGAACATGAAGTTAGGAGACCTGTTGAGAAATTCCTGAAGAAGTGAAGTCAAGAGATACCAGCAGGTAGAACCAGGGTAGCAGTAGAGGAGATCAAGAGAAGTTGGGTCCGTATGTTTTGCAAGTGATATACTAGATATATGAGATGAGGGAAAGAAAGGAATCTAGGATCACTGTTAGGATTCTTGGCTTGAGCAACTGAATGTATTGTGGTGTCATTTCCTAAGAGTGGATGCGTAGGAAGAAGGAGTTGGGGCTGTGTGTATGGAATCAAGACGTCTTTTTGTTCTGTTATGTTATATTTTTGTTGCGTTTTATTTTAGCTGCCTTTTAAACTTCTAAGTGATGCTGTCAAGCTGGAATACACAAATATAGAGCTCAAGATTAATGAATGAATGAATGCCTTATGGAAGGTTCTCAAACTATTCTTAGTCAGAACATCAAGATTTTATGACTGCACACATTCAATAAATGTAGTCTTTATTCAAGAAACGGAAAAAGTGTTAAAGCAAGAATTTTCACAAGTGTAAATTTTATCCTAATATATTTTTTCTTAGGTTTCCACTTATCTATAGTGGAATCTGGATATTTATAATTTTATATATAAATGAATAAGTATAAATATATCTACAAATATAAATGTATACACACTTATACATATCATCTAATGCTTTTAATATATGTTCGATCTTTAGCTCTTTATGACTTTCTACCAAGATAGCAATGTCTTTCAAGTAATAAATCACTTGACTACAGTTGAAGACCACTCTCCTGGTGATTTGAAGAGGTGTCCCAAGTACCCAGGAGTCATAATCTCTAAGATTCTACCTTTCTCTTCTGTATTTATCCTCTTTAGAGACTTTGGAAGCAAGTTGCACCAGATCCAAAAATATGAAATAATTATCAGCACCATTAAAACCAACTGTGTCCTTCCTAATGATCCTGAAAAGGAAAGTATGCTGACTTTGGGCCATTTTTCAGAAAGTCTGTAACTGAACTTGCCATTAGAAAGTCATTGTTTCAATCACTAGGATCTTACCAACCACATGTTACCATCAAGATTAAAGCATTATATACAGAATTAGAAATGAAGAAAGGATTTTTATAAAGGAAAAAAAAGGCTACACAAAGTAAAAGCGAAACTAGCAAAGAGAAGATAGTGGATGGATTTTTTTATTGGCTTATTTAACAGCACATTGTTAATTCTAAATGAAGCTGTTCCCCACCTCATAATGTTCACACCTGGTGCTGTAAAAAATTCATAGCATTTTATGGGCTGTGGCTGTCAGTGCTTCAATAATTTTGAGTCCTGTGTTGTTGACGTGATTGTTTGAACATAACATAGGGGACATTTACATCTTATTCAGCAAAATTTCATTTTCCACATGAGTTTTCCAATGTCTTTAGATTATTTTTAATTTCCCTGTTGGGAGATTTCTAACAGCTTTTCACTAAAAAAAGGCAATTCCAAAAATTACTGGACGTTGACACTGGTCTCGTATGTCTCAGTAAAAAATGATAAATCCAGGTAATTTAATTTTTAGTTCCTAGGAAAACAATTTAGACGAGATATTAACAAAAAAGGAACAAAATGATGGGTTGCCTATAAAGGTAGTCCTTCAAAGTGACTCCTAACTAACATGCTCATGTAGAATAATGTAAACCTGTAAAGATTTACGGGTTTACTTCCTCATTTTCTGAGCAGCAAAATGACGTACCTCATTCTTAGATATATTTTAAATTCTAAAACAATTTTATACTTGTTAAAAAATTTTATACATATTAAAAAACAATTCAAACACTAAGGAATTACGAAAATTAATATTAATATCCCTTTCAAAATGTACCCCATCTCATTTCTCTCCCCAAAAGTTATCACTCAATATTTTTGTGAATGTTCTGCCAGGTGTTTTAGATATTTTAATATTATATGTAAAATGCAATGTATAAATAAATATTTTTATAAAGAGATTGTTTTATACATATTGGGCACCCTGCTTGTTTTCAGCTGAACAAAATATATTTTCAATCTTTTTTATGCAAACGTCACTTTTTGTATTTATTACCCAACTTAAATAATGCAGTTTATAAAGGATGCATAGTGCTTTTTGCAAATAGTTTGTGATTCCAAACTTTGGTGATGTACAGTAAACAATGCTGCTACCATGTAAGTCCCTTTACTTCCTGAGCTGTGGAGACAGATTTATAAAGAAATGTGTGTTATGCTCTAATCAAATACATTTTGACAAACAAACAGATGGACAGAAAGATAAATCAGGTGGCCGTTGGGATTCAACAGTTGCCATGACTTTGGTGTAAAATATTTTTGAAAAAATTGGGGTTGTACAAAGAGTCCCAGGAGGCGTTGAATTAATCACTCTTTTTGCTATCCCATTAGATGTTTGCCAGGACAATCATGTTGTTTTTCTAGATGCGCACAAGAAAAAGTTACTAGCTAATACCTGTGCTAAACATTTACACTTGTCATGATAAGCCCAATTCTTAACTCATTTTGTAAAGGAAGCATCTGCCTTGCTTAAATGTCATGGTCAATAACTATCTACCCAGAAGAGCAGAATTTCTCTCTATCACTGCACAGTGTCAAACACATAGTGTGGCCTGATTAAGATAATGTGCTCTCTAAAAGGGGAGCATGGGTAGGAATAAGCCATGTAAGCTTATTCACCAAGGAAACTCTCTGATTCAGTCTCACTCCCAGAGCAGGACTCTTTGTAAATACAAATTTAATCCAGAAATTGTGAACAGGCCATTCCCTACAAATTGTGTAAACATTACTAAGAGGAGAAAACTAGGCATGATACAGAAGCACCTCTCTTCTCTCCAGACACAAGCAATGGGGAATGAATAAGGTTAAAAACAAAAGATGAAACATTAGGCTAAAAATCAGGAATAAAGCAAGTCTTGTGTGTAATGCTTTCTTTATGCAGAATGGTTTACACTTCCTTCATATTTCTCATTTAAAAGTAGGTAGAAAGCCATTTAGGAATGTGATGGGAATGAAACAACACAGCATCATTATGAGATGAATGTCTCTAGCTTGAAAATAACTCCTATTCTTGTTCCGTAATGATGCACTAATCCTGGTCATGATACCAACATAGATAGAAGATTTTTCAGAGCAAGAACTATGAAAACAACATAGGTGAGAATGGTTTATTTTGGATGACAAAATCAAATTAGGCCATCCACACCAAATGTGAGGTAGAAAACACAGCAGTTTCAATGATTTCTCAGTTGGAGTAGTAAAAATTTATTATAGGCTGCTGTATGGATTACTGAGAGCATTAAAGATATAAAAACGAGAAATAGACTTCAACTGTCATAGAGGGATTATTTAAGACTGATGGCAAAAACTATTAAATTCTGAGTTTTTGAAGAACCTTGGAATTTCCTTCCTGAGAAGTATTTAAGTACATGGTGGATAGCTGTTTGTAATAAGTATTTTTACAACATCTTTGTCTGTGAATGCCACTTCCTACTTTATCTTTATATTATCCTACGATTTCTCTCTTTGCTGTAGGTCCTTTCAACCTAGCAGCTAGTGCTTTTCTTCAACCTTCCATGTTTACTGGAATCGAAATCTGCAGAATCCTTAACTATGCAGTGACATAGATTCCTAGTGATGTTCTTGTGTGAGAGAGTGGAAATGCTGAAAGTTCGGACACTGAGTTCTTGCTGGGTTTGCTAAGTGGATTAGAAGGAAGAAAGAAACTGTTTTTGAGAGAATGTCCAAAGTTAAAAGTCTGAGTTAATATCATTGTGTGAATGTTCCTAATATTAGAATCTACAGATTATATTTCCTAAAAATTTTGGCAATTAGTTATCTTTGAATCATTAGCTAACATTCTCAGAATATCCTTAAGAACTGCCCATCCATATACTGCCTTAATCCAAGATCAGAAAGGATAACATTACAAGATGAAATGGCTATAAGCCAATTTATATTCTTTTTGTGTTCTTAGAACTACAGATGCACACCTGTTTAAGGAACTAAGAGGGTAGTTAAAATACTAAATAGTCTAGAGATGCAGGGGGTATCTTTGGAGGAATGTCTTGTAAACACAGGCTAGTATCATTTCACGTCCTACACAGTCACATTGCGTTTTCACAAGTTCATGCACATCTGCAGGCTGTTAATCATGAGTTTGGTTGTAATCTGGGAGGCTTCCAGCCTCAGTCTGAATCAGTGCTCTTTTATAAGTTTAATGTATTTATCATGAGGTTTAGAGGCAAGGACCATCTTGCTCTTATTATGCTCCCAATAGCAAATACTATGGTATTCCATAAACACTGGAGGTTTAATAAATCTATGTTGAATTGAAATGACTTCAGTTGAATTTAAGAATGTGTGTAATATACTCTTTGTTTATCATAAACATGAGTATTATTGGTTCATTTTTTATGAGCACTTTTTAGCGCTCATTTTCTTCAATGTTTCTCAGATGTCTGATGTATCTATTTGCCTTAGATTGGATTTCCCAGGAGGAGAGTCACATACAGGAAGTTTATGGAGAGGGCCCTCAAGAGCAACACCAGGGAGAGAATGAAGTTAGATCAAAAAGAAGGAGTGGTGGATTCGTAATGCAGTCACAACAAAGACCTCATCGGATATCACTGACCACTCTGGAGCTGGAATAATCCCCCACAGTTGTCCCATCTTAAGGCCAGAGAGTTGGCCCTATACCTGCTCACTGACTAGTTTTGGATGCAACCTGCCTCCAGAGGAGGATGCATGACCTTGGGTAAGTGCCATTCTTCAGCGAAGGGTAATTCTGGGAGAAAGACTCAGCTGAGCTGTCAGCCACCAACGTTGTCAGTAGCTAGAGGAATGAGACTTCAGTCCTGCAGGGGATCTGCGTGGTATACTCTACCTCCTACTACTATCTTTATTCTAAACCTTTGTAACCTGATTTATTCACTCATTACATTACCAAAAAACAAAAAAGAAAAGATTTTCAAAATCATTGATGACTGTATTTTTCAACGTTCAACATTCCTAAGTCCATAAAAGTGAGCAACTAGATCTTGAAAAGTTCTCCACCCGTGGTTTCCACTCTTAATTGATTTTGTTTCTACCCAAATTGCTACCTTATTCTCTTTTCTCTTTACAGTCTATCAAAATATTCATCCTCTTACAGTTTAAATTCTCAGAGTACATGTAGAGTACCTCGGCATCTCCAACTTCTCTACATTTCCAGATGATTCTTTTATCTCCAAACATATATTGGATATTTGTATTTGAATGTCTCTCTCCATTACTCCAAAGGAAACACTGAGGCAATTTAAAAACAGCAAACCAATGTTATTTTATTAGTAGTAAAACTAATGTTCTTTTCTTACTATTCTTACTACTATTACTTGATGTTATAATGTCAGCTCATGCTTTTGTTTTTCCAGCTAAATGAGTTCTTTCTCTTAATATCTTTATTTATTCCAGTGGAACTTATATCTCTCTATACCTAATCTCACACTCAAATCCATTTTCATTTCTTCTTCCTCTTATCCAATAGCAAGCCTCTGGATATTAATTATTTCTTTGCAATTGGTCTCTTATTTCATAGTGTTCAATTTCCTTTTGTCCACAAGATGCTATAAATTACTATAAAACCCTCCTAGGTGGTCTTCTCTTCTTAAACCTTTGCAGCTTTTGAGCATTCTGTATACTCAAATCACAATTTTGGAAATTAATCTTCCTACAACGTCTTTATCATAACTTTTAATGTCAGAAAGCTCCCACACACTTCCCAAAGCCAACAAACAAAATTCTAAGTTTTTAGCCTAATACTCTGGACTTTCAAAGCCTATTCAAAAATTTGTTTAATGAGTATTTATTGAGCTATGACCATGTGGCATGAATTCTTCTAGGCCTTGGAGTACAGCAGAGAACAATACAGACAAAACTCCTTGCTTACTTCTAGCGAGGAGGTGAGATAACAAGCCAAATAAATTAATAAAATTATATAGTATATAAATGATGTGTTTATAATGAGACATGCTAGAGAGGAAAAGTAAAGCAGAGAAAGAGATATTAAGTACTGAGTTGAAGAGATGTGATTTTATATATGATATATATAGTTTTTGACTGAAATGGTGACTACTGAGTAAAGACCTGAAGGATACAGATATCTGAAGGAAGGGTACTGCAGGTAGAGGGAACAGCAATTACAAAGGTCCTGATGAAGGACCTTGTATGCATGTTCAGAAAAAAAAAGCAAGAGAAAAATGTGACTGGACTGGACTAAAATGAATAAGGCAGAAGTACTAAGTGATGAGGCCAGAGAGGTGAAGGCTGCTAGATCACTAGGACTTTGTGGATCATTGTAAAGAGTTTAGCTTTTACTCTGAGTGAGATGGAAGTCATTGGGAGATTTTGAACACAGTCATGACATTATGTGGCTTTCATTTTAAAAGTTACTTTGCTGAGAATGCACTGAAAGGTGGAAGCAAGAGGACAAGTTAGGAGGCTGTAGTAATTTAGGAAAGGGAGAACAGTGGCTGCGATCAGGGTGGTAGTTGTAGAGGAGATGAGAGGTGGTTGTGTTCTGAGTATATTTTGAAGGCAGATCCAACAGGATTTACTGATAGATTGAATGTGTAGCGATCAGGGGAAATAGAAATCAAGAATGAATCTAATTTCCTGAGCAGCTGTAATAATACAGCTATAATTTAGTAAGATGGGGAATACTGCAAGGAAAGGAGGCGGTGGTGATAGGAGGCAGAGTGGATAGCAGAAGGACAGTTTGGCACATATTTAGTTTTATATATTTACTAAATACAGAAGAGGTTATATCAAGTGGACAGTTTATAACTGAATGGGAAAGTCGGGGGAAGTAGTAGGTGGAGATATAAGTTTGGGACATACCAGCTTACATATGGCATACACAGCTATGTGATTGAAATTGTACTACCTCTGAAATAAATATAGAAGAATCAGTAAAGGAAACTAAGAAGGAGCATCCAGAAAGGAAGAATGAAAATGAGGTATGCATAGTATCCTGGAAGCCAAGCGATGAATTTGTTTCAAAGAGGAAGTGATCAGCTGTTTCAATGGCTGGTTTAAGGTCAAGTAAGATGATGACTATAACTTGATCATTTCATTAATTTAGACTGTGGAAATCATTGGAGGCCATTAATGACAAACCTAATCTCTCCTTCCAAGCAGTTATTTCATAAACATTTACATACATTTGTTTTCCTGTCAGATTTGCCTATGCAGTGTCTTACGAAAATAGTATTTTTGTTTATGCTTTTTTCTGTACTCTTAGACATACATTCTCCAATTAAAATAGTTGTTTTCCTGCCTATTCAAAATCTATCCATCTTCAGAATTCTAATTTTATCATCCATTAACCATTCTTTTCAGCATACTTTATATTCACTGCCCAGGAGAACAGAAGGCTTACTATTTAGAATCACACATTTATCAATTATCTTAGAAAACACTGCTTGATGGAGTATAGATTTATGAATAATTTTAATTAGCAAACTTCAAGCATATTTAGACAGGATTCCTTCATGCTACTGATCTCAGAATCCTATTGTTTTTTCTTTTGACTAAGCTTGCATCTAAGTCAGAAAACCCATTCCATTTTAGAATTTCTAAATTTAAAGTTATTTTTCATAAGCCAAGCCCTGCCTCCTTTGAACTTAATCTAACATTACTAGTGACTCTTTTTGTGACCAAAAAAAAAAAAAAAAAACCTCCTCTTTATTTTGTTGGTCCTGTAAATGTTTAAAGATAGATGGCTATCATGTTCCTCCAACCAATCCACAGCCCCATCATTCTTTCCTTTTGCAGACTAAACATTCCAGTTTTTTCTAAACATTCCTTATGTGACACCATGTCTAGCCCTTTTACTATCTTGGTTGCCCTATGTATTCGGTCCAATTTGTCAATGTCTCTTGTATAGAATGGCCAAAAAAAACTGAACCCAGCACTCCAGCATGCCTCAGGTTGTGGATGCTGGAGTGGGAATCTTCACCTCAGCGTTCCAATCACTCAAACTAGTTAAGGTGGTCCCATATTTAGCTGACTGTTGGCTTGCTAATAACTTACTATTGAATCTTTCCATTGACTTATAGTCAACTAACATAATGACTACATTCCAGTATAGATAAAATTGAATTTTTCATCTTAGATGGAAGAAACGACCCATTACTCAATCTCCCTCTGTTCCATCTTTACTTGGTACTGTTTAATAGAAGCTGTGAGTTTTTTGCAAATTCACTGCATCAAAAATATCAGAAGCATTATAAACTGGAATAAGTTGAACGACAAATTAAAATAATCACTCTTAAAGTCATAAAATATAAGGTCAATAAGAACATATTTCTTAAAGAGGAGATTAAAAATCATCTAAATGGCAATGTGTAATATCCAAAGTTTAGATTCAAACCCAGAAGTCTTTTGGGGGTAAAGAGAGGTGAGGAGGTCATAAAAATATGCAAAATTCTTATCTTCCAACAAATGGAAAGCTCCATATTGGTATCTATAAACATATTAAAAATAAGCTTGATTTTTTACTGCAAAATAATGTTAATAATAATAATAATGATAGTCACACAACTCTAGAAATTTACTAAGAATCATTAAATTGTACACTTTTAATAAACAAATTATAGCACAATAAAGATACAGGAAAAAGCATTTCTGACAAGGGCTTGTATCCAAAATATGTAAAGAACTCTCAAAATTTATAATAAGAAAACAATCAATTTAAAAAATTAGCAAAAGACTTGAATAGGTCCTTCGCCAAAGAAGATATACCAATGACAAATAAGCACATCAAATGATACAGAGTCATTAGTCGTAATAGAAATGAAATCGAAAAACAATGAGACATCATTAGACACCTATTAGGATGGCTAAAATAAAACAAATAAAAACTGAAAACCAAGTGATGGTAAAAATGCAGAGCAACTAGAACACTCATACATTGCTGATGAGAATGCAATATGGTATAAACACTTTGAAAAGCAGTTTTGTAGAACTTATGTCCACTGAAAAACCTGCACACAAATGTTTACAGCAGCTTTATTCCAGAAACTGGAAGCCATGAATATGTTTTTCAATAGACAAACCTACAAACGAATCATGGTGTATCCATACAATGGAATGCTATTCAGTGATAAGAAGGTATTGACTCCCAAGCCATGCAAAACATGAATGAATTTTACATTGATGGTGCTAAGAGAAAAAGTCAGTGCAAAAACACTACCTATTATATTATTTCATTTATATGACATTCTGAAAAAACAAAACCATAGAGATTGCAAACAAGTCAGCATTTGACATGGATTTGAGGAGCATAGAGGATTGAATAGAGGAAGCACAAAGAGTTTTTCAAGGTGGTGAAACTATTCTGTATGTTACTGTAATGATGTGTACATGACATTGCATTTTTCAAAGCACATAGAACTGTACAACAGAAAGCATCAACTTTAATGTATGCAAACTTAAAAAAATCAAATCACTTAAGAGGTCAGGGGATATCAGGATGCAATGCAGAATGGGACAAAGGAATCTATCTGTATTACAAATATATAATATAATCTCACGGAAGGAGATGGGGGAAAAGTTGATGACCTAAGCAACTTGGGAAATGAGTGGAGACTGTAAGGCTAAAGGTAAAAAGGGACTGTGCATAAAAACTGTATTCTACTTGATAAAGTTGTTTCCCACAAGCATACAAGTGAACAGTTCTGAAATAGCCATACATGTACACCAGAACTTACCAGTTAAGTAAATGGATGGAGGATGGTGGGAACAAGATTACTTGTTATTGGAGTGGGAGGGTACAGATACATAAATGAAGGAGGCTAGAATGATCCATGTGGCAACAGTTACAGTAGGAGACATCATATTGTACTGTGTTTAGCATAATATAGGTAGAGATAGTTATATAGAGAAGTATTTATAAACATCTGTATACACAGGGATGAGTATGCACGCATATATCTCTTTGCTCTGTCAGCTGAGAGGATCTATAAGCAAAAATACCCCAGGAGCAACTAGTACATCCAGCACCCAGATTTTGATTTCAAATATCTTTTCCCAATTAAAGGAATTAGGGTTCCTTGAGGAGACAGCTGAATCTAAGACAAGGCAGGGAATATACAAAATGAACTGGGAAAATTTTGTAGTGCCAGAAAGCAAGAAAGTACTCAAAAAAAAAAAAAAAGGTAAAAATCCAACAATGGGAGTATGTCAAAGGGACACAGGAGCCAACTAAAAAGCTTTTAATGGGTAAAGCTGAAACAATATGAGCAACAAGATAATGCAGTATTGGATTCTAACCCAAAGTGTAACATAAGTATTCATGATTGCATATTGACATAAATAAATAAATAATTTGGGGAGAATGGACAAATCTCCAGTGCCAAAAAAACACCTCTCAATAATTTATGCAGATGCTTCTCTATTAAAGAGACTACGCATAACTCCCTACCCCTTACATGTGGGCTGTGCATAGTGACTTTCTTCCAAAGAGTACAGCATACAAAGCAGGAAAAAGAAGAAATTTTAAAGTAAAAAAGCTCACCAAACACTACCTCAGCCAGATGATCAACAGTATGACGTACTAATAATCTGTACCCTTAATATGATGTGATGAAAATGACACTTCGCCTCTGTGGTCTTCCTCCCCTAAACCTAATAACTCCTGTCTAATTAAACATCAGATAATCAAAATTGAAACACATTCTATAAAATGTCTGACCAGTACTCCTCAAAACTGTCAAGGTTATCAAAAACAAGGAGTCTGAAAAGCATCATAGTATAGAGGAGCCTCAGCAAACATAGCTGACCCAAGACAAGTAAAAGTAATACGATATTCTGGATGAGACCATGGGTCAGAAAAGGGACATTAGGTAAAAAGTAAGGAAAGATTTGGGCAATGGAGAAAAAGGTGGTGGTGAGTTGATTATTCTTAGAGTTTCTTAAGCTTACGATTGTGACGGGTGTCTCTGGAATCCCTTTGCCATTGTGGGGAATGAAGAGTGATCATTAGGAACTGCAAATCATTCCTTGCCAGTAACTTTTTAAGAGCCAAGTTTTAGAAAATCAAAGCCTATTCTTTAATATAGTCTACAGATATTACTTATACTTCAACTAGAAGGAGAGAGGACAAATGAAAAGTTGTCCAACATTCTTCTCAATCCAGTGACCAAAAGCATTATTAAAAGTCAAATAGAAGGGCTGGCCCCATTACCTAGAGCTTATCTTTAGCACACTCTGCTTTGGCAGTCTGGGTTCAATTTCCAGGCACAGAGCTGCACCACTCATCAGTAGCCATGCTGTGGCAGTGACCCACATACAAAATAGAGGAAGATTGACTCAGATGTTAGCTCAGGGCGAGTCTTCCTTAAGCAAAAAGAGGATGACTGGCAATGGATGTTAGCTCAGAGAGAATCTTCCTTGGTGAGAAAAAACAAAAGCCAAAATACATCCTCAGGTTATACTCGATTCTTTCCACCTTCTCAAAGTTTCACAAGTGTTCTAGAGTTAGAATCCTCATAGTTTCAGAATAGAAGCATTGAATATTCTAAGTTCATTACAATGTAACAGGGAATAAGATTCTGTTTTCGTCTCTATGTGAAAATCTATCCTAATCAATGTTTAAGTAATTTTGGTTGAGTGAAACAAACCATTTCCGTTTGACTACTGTAGAAAATTTTAAAAGTTATTTAAAAAGTTCTAGATGACTTATACCTTATTATGTAGTACAATACTTGAAAAAGCACTAACCAGAAGCAATAGATTCTGAAAAGGTTATTAGTTTCATTCTAACCACTATTGAAACTTCTTGATTCCAGAATCATCTCCATAGTGAAACAGTAGAACCTCCTAATTCACTCTGCAGTCCATTCCAATGGCCTCATGGCTAAGAAAGGAAACCAGTCTATTTCATTTACAAATATTGTGTTCACCCAAGCTAATCAATACTTCATTTATAGGACCCTTCCAAGTGAAAACTAAACTTGCACATGTCTTCCAAATCAAAAGGTGTATATCTTTGTCCGGGACATTTTAATTTGGCTTTCACTGTGATTAACAGGAGTGATATTCCAGTAATGGCATGTGGTCCTAGAATCAGAATGACTGCCAGGAGCAAGCAGAGACCCAAATAGCACAGATGGGGGAAAAAATGGCTTTGCTCCAAGTAGCAAATTTCCTTTAAACACATTTTCTCAGAGCATATTAAAAAGAACAAGAATGTCTGGTTAGTGTTTTGATCACCTTGTAAGATTTCACGTGTAGGCTTCAGATTGTGTACAATAGTAGCCATATAATAAATCTACTGGAGATTTTAATCTTGCTTAGATTCATCCTTTTGCCCATCACTCAAGAGATCTCACTTGATTTTATTTATAAGGCCACTGTGGAAACTCTCCAGTTCTAGATGGCTCATAGTGGGTGAAGCTGGTTCAATTTAAGAGCCAGGAAGCAGCAACGTTAAGTGACAAGAATCTCCTGTTCAAAGTCTTGGAAAATATACTACTACATATCACAATTGTTAATTGTCAGACAGATATCTTCAACCTTTTCAAATTTGACCCTTTTACAGTAATTTTAGTTAAATTTAGAAAGCATTTTGTGGAACTTGGTCATTTTGTGGCATGAGTCATAAAATACTATAATCAGTCATTGTGTATTGTCGTATAGCTGTGAATTGTCACCATAATAAAATAGACTATCCTTTAAATTGCAGTAAACTCATCTCTTTCAATGTAGTAATATTTTGTTCATCTTCCAAAGGTAAAGGAAAATTCTCCTTTCCTTCCAAATTAATTGTTAATAAGGTTTTCCTGAACTTTAAGTAAAATTAGGTACAGAATCTTCATGCAAGTTAGTATGAACTTTAGATTGATAAAGATCTGCTCTCACTGAGGTTTTATACAAACCTACAAATCTTCAAAAGTTCAGGCATCACCACTCTTTAACTTGAATTGGGACTTTCAGCTAAGAGCAGCAGAGGATAAGAGCCAAGTGAATTATAATATGTAATAGTTACTACACTGGGAAGAATGGGTAGAAAAGCTGGGCTTGGAGCCAGGCAGCTCTTAGATACTAACACTACACACACACAGCATGGTCCATATTTTCAGCATAGGCTGTAAAAGTATACAGTAGAGCTTACAGATAACTCCCCTGAAGAACTAAATCAAGGTTGGCTTATCTCTAATTAGAACTTGACAGATACTGCTCTGTTTCAGCTGTCAGTTCTCACAGTATTTTAGGAAATCTTATATTGATGACTGTTAGTTCTGCAGGACCTAATGTTGTACCTAAGAAATGTTCATAATAACACATGCTTTACATCCAAAATCATTTTACTAGCAATAAGCAATTATTTACATTTGAAACTCTGATTTTAACTGTAAGTATTCTTTTGTGGACAGAGATATTAGTTGGGTATCAAACAACTACAACTTGAAATATTGCAGACAAACTAACTTATAAATAAAGAAAATGCTACATAAATGATTTGCATAAAGACTCAGTGATGCAGTTAGATATTAATTACATTTTCTCCCCTTGAATTAAGATCTCACCATTACCTTTAAAAGACCTAATAAGACAAATGAGACCTTTTCAGATTTATATTACATATTTTTGGCTTCCTTTCTCATTCACTAATCAGGCAATCACAAGAAACCAGACTTCCCCCAAAAGTAAAATCACAAAGAAAGATCAGCACATAGAGTGGGCATGTTGATAACTTTATCAGTCATTAAGCAAAATAAAACCTTTCAGTTATTCAAGAAAGAAAATAGTGAATGCATATTAATATTAAAATATGAGACATTATTTAGAAAAAAAGCATTTTAGACCACACTGAATTTGGATTGTATTCAATTCTCACCAAAGAAAAATATTCAGTTTATTTACTTTACTTTGAATCTGTGATAGATAAACTATATGTGTGAAGTGAAATCAAACTACGTGATGTTTAATATTTTTTTAACAATCTTAGATGGCAGGGCTTTTCCAACACTATAAAAACAATTCAAAATTTACTACAGTTTTTAAAAATTCTATACAGTAAGGAAATGCCATAACAACTCAAAAAGCCAAATGATCAGGAAATAACATTTTCAACTCGTGAGAGGCAAAGTGCTATTATCTTTAACATTAAAAAAATTGACAAACCTTTAGCCAGACTCACCAGGAAAAGAGAGAAATCGCAAACAAATAAAATTAGGAATGAGAGAGGAGAAATCACAACAGATACCAATGAAATACAAGAGATCATAAGAGAATACTATGAAAAACTATATGCCAACAAATTGAACAACCTGGAAGAAATGGACAAATTCCTAGACTCCTACAATCTCCCCAAACTGAATCAGGAAGAAATGGAGAATCTGAATAGGCCAATCACAAGTAAGGAAATAGAAACGGTAATCAAAAACCTCCCCAAAAATAAGAGTCCAGGACCGGACGGCTTCTCTGGAGAATTCTACCAAACATTCAAAGAAGACTTAATACCTATTCTTCTCAAACTGTTCCAGAAAATTGAGAAAGATGGAGTACTCCCTAACACATTCTATGAAGCCAACATCACTCTGATCCCCAAACCTGACAAGGACAACACAAAGAAGGAGAACTACAGGCCGATATCACTGATGAACATAGATGCAAAAATCCTCAACAAAATTTTGGCAAACCGATTACAGCAATACATCAAAAAGATTATACACCATGATCAAGTGGGATTTATACCAGGGACACAGGGATGGTTCAACATCCGCAAGTCAATCAACGTGATACACTACATCAACAAAATGAAAAAAAAAACCACATGATCATCTCAATAGATGCAGAGAAAGCATTCGACAAGATCCAACACCCATTTATGATAAAAACCCTCAATAAAATGGGTATAGAAGGAAAGTACCTCAACATAATAAAGGCCATATATGACAGACCTACAGCCAACATCATACTCAATGGACAAAAACTGAAAGCCATCCCTCTGAGGACAGGAACAAGACAAGGGTGCCCACTTTCACCACTCCTATTCAACATAGTACTGGAGGTTCTGGCCAGAGCAATTTCACAGGAAAAAGAAATAAAAGGAATCCAAATAGGTAACGAAGAAGTAAAACTCTCGCTGTTTGCAGACGACATGATCTTATATATAGAAAACCCCAAAGAATCCATAGAAAAACTATTAGAAATAATCAACAACTACAGCAAAGTAGCAGGGTATAAAATTAACATGCATAAATCAGTAGCATTTCTATACACTAACAATGAACTAACAGAAAAAGAACTCAAGAACTCAATCCCATTCACAATCGCAACGAAAAGAATAAAATACCTTGGGATAAACTTAACCAAGGAAGTGAAGGATCTATACAATGAAAACTACAAGACTTTCTTGAAAGAAATTGACGATGACATAAAGAGATGGAAAGACATTCCATGCACATGGATTGGAAGAATAAACATAGTTAAAATGTCCATACTACCTAAAGCAATCTACAGATTCAATGCTATCCCAATCAGAATCCCAAGAACATTCTTCACAGAAATTGAACAAACAATCCTAAAATTCATATGGGGCAACAAAAGACCGCGAATTGCTAAAGCAATCCTGAGCAAGAAAAACAACGCCGGCGGAATCACAATCCCCGATTTCAAAACATACTACAAAGCTACAGTGATCAAAACAGCATGCTACTGGTACAAAAACAGGTCCACAGATCAATGGAACAGAATTGAAAGCCCAGAGATAAAACCACACATCTATGGACAGCTAATCTTCGACAAAGGAGCAGAGGGCCTACAATGGACAAAAGAAAGTCTCTTCAACAAATGGTGCTGGGAAAACTGGACAACCACATGCAAAAGATTGAAAATTGACCATTCTTTTTCACCACACACCAAAATAAACTCAAAATGGATCAAAGACCTAAAGATTAGGCCTGAGACAATAAATCTTTTGGAAGAGAATATAGGCAGTACACTCTTTGACATCAGTTTCAAAAGAATCTTTTCGGACACTATAACTCCTCAGTTGAGGGAAACAATAGAAAGAATAAACAAATGGGACTTCATCAGACTAAAGAGCTTCTTCAAGGCAAGGGAAAACAGGATTGAAACAAAAAAACAGCTCACTAATTGGGAAAAAATATTTACAAGCCACTTATCCGACAAAGGGTTAATCTCCATAATATACAAAGAACTCACACTGCTTAACAACAAAAAAACAAACAACCCGATCAAAAAATGGGCAGAGGACATGAACAGACATTTCTCAAAAGAAGATATGAATATGGCCAATAGACACATGAAAAGATGTTCATCATCGCTAATCATCAGGGAAATACAAATCAAAACTACACTAAGATAGCACCTTACACCCGTTAGACTGGCAAAAACATCCAAAACCAAGAGCGACAAATGTTGGAGAGGTTGTGGAGAAAAAGGAACCCTCATACACTGTTGGTGGGAATGCAAACTGGTACAGCCACTATGGAAAACAGTATGGAGATTTCTCAAAAAGTTAAAAATAGAAATACCCTATGACCCAGCCATCCCATTACTGGGTATCTATCCTAAGAACCTGAAATCAGAAATCTCAAGAGTCTGTTGCACCCCTATGTTCATCGCAGCATTATTTACAATAGCCAAGACGTGGAACCAACCTACATGCCCAGAAACTGATGATTGGATAAAGAAGATGTGGTATATATACACAATGGAATACTACTCAGCCATAAAAAAAGACAAAATTGGCCCATTCACAGCAACGTGGATGGACCTCGAGGGTATTATGTTAAGTGAAATAAGCCAGTCAGAGAAAGACGAACTCTATATGACTCCACTCATAGGTGGAAGTTAGTATATTGATAAGGAGATCTGATTGGTGGTTACCAGGGAAAACGGGGGGTGGGGGGAGGGCACAAAGGGGGAAGTGGTGTACCCACAACATGACTAACAAAAATGTACAACTGAAATCTCACAAGGTTGTAATCTATCATAACATTAATAAAAAAAATAAATTACAATTCAACAGCAAAAATGATGCTCAAGACAGTAGAGATATGGGCAAAGAAATAAATTGGAAATGGAAAAGGAAATACAAATGTCTAGTAAACATAGGCAAAGATCCTGGTAAACTCTCAAAATTAAAGAAATGCACATCAAAATGAAATACTCATTTTTATCTATCACATTGATTAAAATTTCATGAAGGAATAGGAAAATAGATATTTTCATACCCTAGTATTTTCATTGCCCTAGTCAATGGTACAATCACTATGGAAGATATTTCATCAATATCAAAATTTGAAATACTTAAAATTTTTGACCCAGATTCCTATTCTAGGAATATGAATATGTTCACCACTGATACATGTGCAAGGACCATCAAGACATATTTCAATTTTATATATAGAAAACCCTAAAGAATCCACTAAAAAGCTTTTATAAATAATAAATGAATACAGTCAAGTTGCAGGATACAAAATTAACATACAAAAATCAGCTGTGTTTCTATACACAACGAAGTAGCAGAAAGAGAAATTAAGAATACAATTCCATTTACAATTGCAACAAAAAGAACAAAATACCTAAGAATAAACTTAACCAAAGAGGTGAAAGATCTGTACACTGACAACTATAAAACATTGTTAAAAGAAATTGAAGAAGACACAAAGAAATGGAAAGATATTCCGTGCTCTTGGATTTGAAGAATTAACATACTTAAAATGTCTACACTTCCGAAAGCAATCTACAGATTCAATGCAATCCGTATCAAAGTTCCAACAACATTTTTCACAGAAATAGAACGAAGAATCCTAAAATTTATATGGAACAACAAAAGACCCTGAATAGCCAAAGGAATCCTGAGAAAAAAGAACAAAGGTGGAGGTATCACACTCCCTGATTTCAAAATACACTACTAAGCCATAGTAAACAAACCAGCATGGTACTGGCACAAAAACAGACACACAGGTGAATGGAATAGAATCAAGAGCCCAAAAATAAACCTATGCATACATGGACAGCTAATTTTCCACAAGGAAGCCAAGAACATACAATGGAGAAAGGAGAGTATCTTCAATAAACGGTTTTGGGAAAACTGGATAGCCACATGCAAAAGAGTGAAAGTAGACCATTATCTTACACTGTGCACAAAAATCAACTCAAAATCGATTAAAGACTTGAATGTAAGACCTGAAACCAGGAAACCTCTAAAGAAAACTTAGGCAGTACACTCTTTGACATCAGTCTGAGCAGCATTTTTTTCAAACACCATGCCTGACTAGGCAAGAGAAACAATAGAAAAAGTAAACAAATGGGACTACATCAAACTAAAAAGCTTCTGCATAGCAAAGGAAACCATCAACAAAACGAAAAGACAACCTAACAATTGGGAGAAGATATTTGCAAACCACATATCAGATAAGGAGTTAATATCCAAAATATACGAAGAACTCATACATCTCAACAACAAAAAAACCAACAACCCAATTAAAAAATGGGCTAAAGATCTGAACAGAGATTTCTCCAAAGAAGATATACGGAAGGCCAACAAGCAAATGTAAAGATGTTCAACATCTGTAATTATCAAAGAAATGCAAATCAAAACTACAATGAGATACCACCTCACTCCGGTCAGAATAGCAATAATTAACAAGACAGGAAACAAGAAGTGTTGGAGAGATGTAGAGAGAAGAGGACCCTCGTACACTGCTGGTGGGAGTGCAAACTGGTGCAGCCACTATGGAAAGCAGTATGGAGTATCCTCAGAAAATTAAGAGTAGATCTACCATATGATCTAGCTATCTCACTGCTGGGTATTTATCCAAAGAACCTGAAAACACAAATGTGTAAAGACACATGACCCCTATGTTCATCGCAGCATTATTCACAATTGCCAAGACTTGGAAGCAACCTAGCTGCCCATCAAGGGACGATGAAGGGATAAAGAAGATGTGGTATATATACACAATGGAGTACTACTCAGCCATAAGAAATGATGAAATTCAGTCATTTGTGACAACATGGATGAAACTTGAGGGTATCATGCTAAGTGAAATAAGTCAGAGGGAGAAAGTCAAATACCATATGATTTCACTCATGAGTAGAAGATGAAAACAATGACAAACAAACACATAGCAACGGAGATTGGTTTGGTGGTTACCAGAAGGGGGAGGGGGAGAGAGGAGGATGAAAGGAGTGATTAGACACATGGGTGTGGTGATGGATTGTAATTGGTCTCTGAGTGGTGAGCATGATGTAATCTATACAGAATTTTAAATATATTACAATGTACACCTGAAAGTTATATAATGTTATAATCCAATGTTACTGCAGTAAAAAATAAATAAAAAATCAATATAAATAAATAAATAGCCACCAAAAAAGACATATTTCAATAATAACAACAAAAAGTTGGAAACAAACATTCATTTACCAGGAACTGATTAAATAAGTCATAGTACATCCATACATGGGTTTCTAAGCAACAGTTGAAAATAACGAGTTATGTGTATGGAAGACAGCCAGAGTATATTATTAAGTGTTAAGAAGCAAGTTGAGAACAGTATATACTGTAATTATATACCATAATCCAATATGTAATAATATTTTAAGAGGGGTGTGTGTGTGTGAATATATGATAGTGGAGAACTTGTTAGTAATAGTACCTTTGGGAAGAGGTAATGGGGACGTGCAGAGTTTTTATTTTTTTACTTACTTTTTTCAGTACAGTTGGAATATGAAAGCATATCCTGTACAAATAATAAATTTTATTTCATACTTACTATTTATCTTAAGAAAGTCTTAAACTGAATCATAATTTCTCTCCAACCAACTTTATTTTTAAGTATAGACAAATATTTTAATATTACAAATATTGAAGCATCTTGGAATCTGCTCAGAATCAGTCTTTGTCTTTGTTTTGGGTTTTCTCACAATGTCTACATGCTTTTTAAAAATTAGTTTCTTTTCACAAGTGCTATATTTTGTTATACAATTTTTTCTGATTTCTATTATAAAAAAGATCTATACATATGCACAATTTTTGCCATTACAGATTATTCTTCTATAACAGTTACCTTTGTGGTTGGTGATTTGGGGCAACTTTGTAATTCAGGACAACATCTCTTAACATTGAAACTTCATACATATAAATTTTAAAGTAATATCAAATAAGTTTAATAACTGAGTATGTTTACATTTTAAAACATTCTCTCTAGTTTTATTTTGTCACATAAGAGCTATTTTGGATCACGTAAATGTCATTCATATTAGTTATACAATAA
Organism: Equus quagga; assembly: GCF_021613505.1. NCBI lineage: Eukaryota > Metazoa > Chordata > Mammalia > Perissodactyla > Equidae > Equus > Equus quagga. The sequence continues at coordinate 83,607,279 of NC_060275.1, forward strand.
TCTTAAGTGAACCTAATAAGATTGAATACATTGATATGTGCATCTCTAACCAGTGTCTGCAAACTTTTATTATAGGCTATAGACTGTGTTTTCATATTATCTTAGG